>NW_018250700.1:78356-82113 GCF_001263595.1 Phalaenopsis equestris | reverse complement strand
GTTCAGCATAACTCACAGAGAATTATTCAAAGATTCCTTGGTTTTTCTCACTATGCTAACAAAAATAATAAAATTTCATTCTTTTGTAGGAAAGAAATACAGTGGAGGATCATCCTCAGTTCATACACCTTTCATTGCTTGTACAAGGCCATCTGAAGTATGCTACTTTTATTTATGCTGGTAGTCTGAAAGCTGATAGACAGGAGCTTTGGGAGGGCTTACATCTCATTAGCACTAATATGGATTCTCCTAGGATAGTCGGTAGAAATTTTAATTGTATCACTAATGCAGCTGAGAAATCTGGAGGGAGACCTCCCAACCTGTCCAAAATGACTTATTTTAATGACCAAATTCAGCAGGCTGGTTTGTTTGACTTGGGATAGCAGGGTCCTAAGTTCACTTGGAAGAGGGGTCTTCTGTGGGAAAAACTTGACAAGATGTTAGTTAATGACCATTGGCAAAAACATTACCTCCTAACTTTTGTTACCCACCTAACCCTCACTGGTTCAGACCATAGACCACTCCTCATCTCCATAACTTCACCAAGTACTACCTCACTCCACCCTCCTTTTAGATATCTAAACATGTGTTCTACCCACCACCTTTTCATTATCTGTGTGGCTTCTAACTGAATGGGAATCGAACACACTGACCCTTTAATTAAGCTAAGTCTTTTGCATCAGAAAACCAATAAAGCATTGAGGAAGTGGGGTTGGGAAACTTTTGAAATGTTTTTTCCAATGTCTTGTCTGCTAAGAAAGAGGTTGAGAGGCTTGAGGCTGCTATTCAAAATAATTCTTCCATTGAAACTGAGTTTCTTACTGCTCAGACTAATCTGAATAAAGCTATTGACATCCAGGATATGCCACTAAAAAAAGCTTCTGTTAACAGTTTTATTGAAGGGGACAGAAAACACTATGTTCTACCATGCCTATATAAGTTACAAAAGGAAGTGCAATACCGTACACTCCATATATTCTACTGAGGGTAGATGGATTATTGATAATGAACTTATAGCTAAGGATGTTGTTAAGTACTACAACTCCCTCCTGAACTCTTCTGCTGATCTCAATACTAACTATGAAGAATACTTTGCTAAAGAATCAAGTTACACTGGTCATCTGAATCTTACTGAATTCCCTTCTGATGAGGAAATTTAGGAAGACTTGAACACAATTGACAGCTCTATTGACAGCTCTAAAGTAGCTAACAACTCTAAAGTAGCTAGCCCTGATGGCTTCACTGCTGACTTCTATAAAAAAGCATGGCACACCATCAAGAAGGAGGTGGTGGAGGCAATTAAGAGTTCTTCAGAGGATTCAATCTCCCCAGCTATTTTAGTAACACATCTATTGTGTTAACCCCTAAAGGAGATTTGCAGAAGACTTGGGAACACTACAGGCCTATAGGCCTTACTTTATTATAAGCAAACTAATAAGCAAGATCATTGTGAGAAGACTTCAACCACATCTTAACAAGATTAACCTCATATACAAATTATATATCAAGAAGGCCTATGACACCATTGACTAGAACTTTATCTTGGGTATTCTTGCAGCTAGAGGATTTCAGCCAGAATTCAGAAATCTTATCCAAAGGTGGCTTATCAATAATAACCACTTCATCCTTATCAATTGCCAACTCCAAGGGACTTTCACTGCTTCTAGAGGACTAAAGCAAAGTGATCCACTTTCTCCTACTATCTTTATTATTGCTATGGATTACTTTTCTAGAATGCTTGACAGGAACATCCTCAACCATCAGTACTCAAGATTTCACCATAAATCCAATTTAGCTATTTCCCATCTCATGTATGTTGATGACATTATGATATTCTCCAATGTTCAAAAGATTGCTGTGAAGAAAGTTCATAAATGCATACAACAATTTCAGAAACACTCTGGAATGGAATTCTGTCTTACTAAATGCCAACTTATATTTAACAAGAGGGCTTCTTCCAATACCAAGCATTGGATCTCCAACTACACTGGCTTCTCTACTGCTAGGGACCCTGTGAGATATCTGGGGGTTCAGCTCATTAGAGGGAGATAAAAAATTACCCAATTTGATGAGGTCCTACAGAAAATTTAGAAAACTCTATCCAGCTGGTCTCACTCCTTCCTGTCTAATGGGGGAAGAATCACTCTCCTTAGAAGCATCTTGACTACTTTCCCCTCTTATATCCTTCAAACCAACTACCTCAAGAAAAGCACCCAAATTCAGTTGGAGAGAGCTTTTAGTAGATTTTTATGGGCTGGTCAAAGAAAGCAGTTACACTGGCCTTCATGGCAGAAGGCAGCCAAACCAATTTCAGCTGGTGGGCTGGGGTTGAAGGGGCTCCTACAAGTTGTACACAATAATTTTTGTAAGATGTGGATTTAGTTTAGAGCACAAACTTCTTTGTGGGAAAAATTCATGTGTGGCAAGTATTGCAAGGGACAACACCCCTCTCTTATTACCAAAAAGCTGGGAGACTCCAAAATCTGGACAAGTATGCTGAAAATCAGAGAGCAAGCTGAAGACATGTAGACATGGGATTTGGGGGGTGGTAAAGTGAACTATTGGCTTTACAACTGGTGTCCTAAAGACTGGACTGGGGCCCCCCTTAAGAATTTAACCCTCAGCTCCTAGTCTGAGACTTCTAGGATGGGGACTCCTGGGACATTCCTAAGCTCCAATCCTTACTTCAGGAGCCTCACTTTTCTCTAGTCACTAGAACTGTGTTTGATAAAGGCAGAAAGGACAGGATCATATGGCAAAGCTACACTAACAAAAGCCTGACCAAAGCTATTTATGCTAAGTTAAATCATTGGGAGAAGGTCAATTGGGGTGAGGCCATTTGGAAAAGATTTCTACCCCCTTCCATATCCTTCTTCTGTTGGAGATTCTTCAACAACCTCCTGCCAATTGAAGATATTCTTAAACTTAAGGGATTAAGAGGACCCTCTAGATGCTATCTCTGTCTGAAATCTGAAGAGAATAATAACCACCTGTTTTTTAATTGTGAGTTTGCTCGAGAGGCAGAGGCGTGGAAAGAACTCCTTACTAAGATTAAAGGTGAGAACTTGGATAAGAACTTGTCTAGTCTTAATGCCGGTTGATATAAGGTTGATATAACTAGAAAAGTAAACAAGGGGAGTCTATCCCCTTCATTGTGGCTTGTTTCTTGTGGATGTGTATGAACAAAAACAAACATGAAGATAAGATTACTCAACACACCAAGGTGACTAGAAACTGTGTTTCTTATTTAAACAAGCTAATCCAGCTTAAGAAATTTTCAAGCATAAGTTTGTCTCAGACCAGTGCCATCAATAGTCACAACATAATTGAGACTGTCACTTGGCAACCTCTTGATTTTTGTGCATACCATGAAAATTAGCACAGATGGTAGCTTCTCTAAATGGGGTGCAGGGGTGGGGGGGGTGGGTTTCAGAAATTCCTCCAGCAATTCTCTACTATTCTTTCATGCTCCTATATTGGCCAATGATGCTCATGAACCTGAGCTCATTGTTGTTTACTGGGCCCTTACATTTGCACAGAAAGTAATATGGTAGAAAGTGTGGATTGAGTTTGACTCTTTACAGCTGATCACCTTGCTTACCACTGATCAACTATCCTCTTGGCGTCATATGTAATGGAAGCAAAAAATTGACAAACTTTACAAGAAGTTCACAGTCCAAATGTCATTCATATACAGAGAAGGAAACTAACCTGCTAATTGGCTGACCAGACAAGGGATCTATGCAAACTCCATTTC
>NW_018250700.1:74238-77509 GCF_001263595.1 Phalaenopsis equestris | reverse complement strand
ATTATTATATATTAGTAAAAGAGCAACTCATGGCTCCCTACAAGTTTAAATAAAAAAAGGGTTACAAAATATGGAAGGAAAAGTCGAACCCCATTTACAAACAACAAGAAATACAAAAAGGTCCTAGGGGTTCCAATTTCCCAAAAGTACAACTCGAGACAAAAGAAAACTAAAGGCAAAGTAAACCAATAAATACATGTGCACCAAAACGCATACCAAAGAGAGAAGTATACCCAAAAAAAATATGTACCCAAAGTGGTAGAAAATAGCAAGCTCGATCTGCCAAAAGGTAAGTGAGGTGCTACCATGAGCCAGTAGGAGGAGTAACCTCCTAAACAAAAGCAATCTTGTAGTGTAGATAAGTGCAACTTGAGAAGCTTGAGAGAAAGTATACTAGCATGGAGGATCCCTACAAATATAGCTCCAGGTGCGAAAATACTCAAATTCTAGGCAGTGATATGAGGCGCGAAATTATCATAAAGCCTGCAAATCTCAGTATAAATTTTCTCGTGTAACCATGAAATGACAACATAATTTTCCTGCATAAACACGTTACAAATCCGAAAATAGTAAACCCTTACATTCAGCATAATTTTTCCTGCATAAACATGGATGCCAACATAATTTTCCTTGCATAAATCATGAAAGTCGAAACCTTCTCAACTCAGAGAGGAAATATACTTGGAAGCCTTATCAGACATGAAAAAGCACCAGAAAAAGAAAAGATTTCAAGTATAAACCATCAGAAGAAAAGAAGACAGCCAGAGAAACTACTGAATTCTGATAAAAGGGAGCTCAATCAAGTCTCCCAAAATAAAAGAATTAAGCTTCGACATGGGAGAAATCCATAATTTACCTCGGTCGACCCCCTACCCTTAACATTCATATATATATTTTTGGATATTTTTTTTAATTTCTTTATAAGGCACAAATCTCCGCATTTTTGGATATTTTTTTTAATTTCTTTATAAGGCCCAAATCTCCGCATAATTAAATCTTTGCACTGTTTGTACAAATATGGGTCACCCCAAAAGTAAAATTTTGCATCATGAATAACTTTTTCTCTTGTTTCTTTGTCAATCCATATGGTAAAATACCATTAACAATGTAGTTCACAATATCAGTATATCACGGTATTTCCCATTCTTTAACAGTATAAAGTTGTTCGTCATGAAATGTTTCGTTAATTTCTCATTCAAGATCAAATTTTTCTTCTTGTTCTAGCCGATATAAATGATCAACTATTTTATTATTAGAATCTTTCCTATCTACTTTCACAAAATCAAATTCTTGCATCAAAAGTACCCATCTAATTTAATCTTTATTTTGTATCATTCTTTTGCATCAAATATTTTATAGCAGAGTGGTCTGTATGCAAAACACATTTAGCTCCAATTAGATAGACCCAAACTTATCAAAATCATAAACAATGGCTAATAAATCTCTTTGAGTAGTGGTATATTTAATTTGAGCATCATTAAGAGTTTTACTAGCATAACATAAAACTTTAAAAATTCTGTCATATCTGTGACCTAAAAAAGCCCTAATTGCATAATTGCTTGCATCACACATTTGCTTGAATGGTTTCTCCCATTCATGTGTAACAATTATATGAGCAGTGATTAATTTTTCTTTCAATGTTTCAAAGGCATCAAGACACTCTTGATAAAAATCAAATTTGTATCTTTTTCCAAAAGTTGGCATAAAGGTCTTGTAATTTTTTGAAAAATCTTTAATATACCGTATGTAAAAACTGGCATATCCTAAAAAACTCCTAACTCCTCTTGCAGTAGTAGGGTGAGGTAAATTAGCTATAACTTGAATTTTTACCGGATCTACTTCCATGTCTTTTTTTGAAATTTTATGCCCAAGTACAATTCCTCCTGCAACCATGAATTAACATTTTTCCCAGTTTAATACTAAATTCATCTTTTCACATCAATCCACAACTTTCTCTAGATGATTTAGACATATTTCAAATGAAGTTCCAAACACAGAGAAATTATCTATAAAAACTTCTATCCCTTTTTCAATTAAATCACTGAAAACTGACATCATACATCTTTTAGTTGTCTCAGGCGCATTACATAAATCAAAGGACATTCGTCAAAAAGAAAAAGAACCATAAGGACTAGTGAAGGTTGTTTTCTCCTGATGCTTTTGAGCAATTGATATTTGATGATAGCTGGTATATCAAGTTAAAAAGCAAAAATATATGTGCCCAGCTAGCCTATCTAACATCTGGTCCAAAACGGGTAAAGGAAAGTGATCTTTCATGGTCGCCGAATTTAATTTTCTATAATAAATGTATATTCACCATCTAGTGACTTGTCTTATTCTTATTAATTCATTATTCTTATTTTTCACAACACTCACTCCCCCTTTCTTAGAAACACAGTGAATTGGACTCACCCAAGAACTGTCTGAAATAGTTTATATTATTCTCGCATCTAATCTTTCTTAACAACTTCTTTCATCATCAAGTTTAATCTTTTTTGAGGATCAGCTTTTTTTTCATGATGTTCTTCCAATAAAATTATGTGCATACAATGCATACAAATCGAAGGACTGATTCCTTTAATATCAGCTAACGTCCATCCAAAAGCTTTCTTATATCTTCTTAAATTTTTCAACAACTTTTGTTCTTATGCTTCAATTAATTCTAAGGATACAATAATAGGTAATGTGGATAAATCTCCTAGAAAGACATATTTTAAATGTGTAGAAAGTGTTATCATTTCTAGTTCAGGAGGTTTTACAATCGAAGAAATCAAATTTTTATTTTCATCTAAAGGATCTAACAATTCAAATTGTTCCTGAACATAATCCAATTCTTCATTACTCACTGTCGGCGTTATTTTTGGGTTTGTGTTGGAGGAGTTACCCGTAAGAAGTTGTCGGTCACCAGAATCAAAATCTCATCACCCGCTTCAGAAGGACGTTTTAATTTACTTATATATTTAGTTTTAAAAAAAATATGAAATCAAACTGACCCCATATTTTTCATAGTTTAAATGAAAGAGCACTATACCACAAATCCTTTATATATCCCGAAGGATAAACACAAGACTTGAGAATGAGGCTCGATCAAAAAAACTAAGGAACATATGACGTTTGTTTGGTCTGCGAAACCTTTGTATTTGCCGACAAGTTCCCCTATTTAATATAAAGAATTAAATATAGTTTATATTAAGCTGGGTTCGGACTTGCTTCCTATAAGGGCAAGCCCCTATAGTTAATTACATCTTAAATGACCAAAGTCACTTAAGAA
>NW_018250700.1:69317-74060 GCF_001263595.1 Phalaenopsis equestris | reverse complement strand
CAAATAGCCTGGAAGATGTGAGGGTTTAGGTCTTGATGGATGACAACCTCAGAATCCTATAACAAGTTATGGCTTATATTATATAACAGGGCTATACAAAGGCCTAAAGATAAGGTGAGGATTTACGTTGCATAAGCAAGCAACCTCGATGTCCTATGGCTTTGTTGTTTACGATGTCCTATGTCTTTTGAAGATGGTCGTGCTGCCCACCATGCTAGCTCCAAGCTCCTTGCCGTGACTAGTTTGAGTTTTCTAGCGTGTCAAGTTATGATGTCAAATCAAGAGGCCCTAGGGTTGAAGTTCTTTAAATTTTATGGGGGCATGTTAAAGTTGATTAGAGCGACATCAGTTAGGATCCTACGGTTCCCTCATTCCGGCACCACTATTTTCTATTAGATTCACTTAGTCCAAATGAACTTACTAAACTCAGCTTAATGAGTTCCATAATTTCATTTAGACCGTGGGAAGCCTCGTTAGCAATTGTAGGTTACCTACTCTGAGGAATTCGCAATCATCTGATAAAGATGTCTTAATTTAGTTGAAGTTGTAGTTTTGTGTGATGTTTCTGATTAAATTTTGAGTTGTTTTGAATGTTGTGGAGGTGATTTTTATCTTAGTTGATTTTAGTTTTAGTTTTGGTTTTGGTTTTGTGGCTATCCTAACAGTTTTAGTTTCATGCAAGGTGACATCGTTGTTTATCATGCAAGTTTGTATAAGCACAAAAGTACAGTATGAAAGTACAAGAAAGACAATGCTGAAAACTGTAAAAGCGTACATGGCGAGTCTTCTCGTTCCACCACCTGAAACTTAAAATGCATGTTAAGGCAGTTTATATGAAAAAGGGGAAGTAAAATTTTGCTGACCTACCCAACCCTAAGGCATATCTTGGTGGGTCCTTATTAATTTGATTAAGGATGATATATCAAGCAAAACATATTAAGTTTAGTAGATCTTCGAGGTATCCAACAGATTTAGAGAAATAAGCAGGTCCGTGCTACTCTCTCCCTGGCTGGTGGAAAATCCTGAGCTCTTTTAAGCTTATTATGTTGCTTAATAATTCATCCTATGAACACCTTAATGCTCACCCTAATGCTCAATGAACATTCTGAACATTCATGTATCAATTATCCATAAAAGTAAGGTAATTATCATTTATAATTTCATTTTGAAGATTATGTGGGTGAAGACCCTTAAAGAGGTAAGTTCGTGTTGTTGGAACACTTATACAAATTTTGGTCCTAATTGGGCTTGTAGTGTTTGAAAGATGTTTTAATTTTAATTTTTTTTATTTTTCTAATCCTCATTTAATTAGTCTTGACTTAACTTAGATTACTACTAAGCCCTTAAGAACTAGGTGAGTGTTTTAATTAGTTTTGAAAAGGTTAAACTTTAGGTGATCATGATTCATTATTTAAATTTCATTTGAAAATCAAATAGGGGTATTAAATTGATTAATTGTTGACTTCAAAAGTCATACCTCTAAGTCCTAGGTTCATTTTATTTTAATAAACTTCCAAATTTTAATAATCTAGAAATTTATTAAATTATCCTTTTAACTAAGAAAGTGAGGTTGGTTTCTACCAATTAACCCCTTATGTTTCAAACATCCAAATAAACTGATTAAGATCAGAGGTTGCCTGTTTCCCTCCTTGAATTAAGCCTAAATGTTAATTAAGGCTAAACTTCCAAAATTACACATTTGCCCCTAAGGCTCTAAACTTCATAATGTGTCAAATTCAATTCAAATGACTTTGAAATTTTTATCCTACTTCATTCATGGGTCAATTAAGACATGAGAGGAGAAAAATGTGATTTTTCAAGATTTAGTTTAATTTATATAATTATTTTCTTGAAAAAATGATATTTTTCAAAGGAACTTTTCTAACTTGACCAAGGTGAAGCCTAATCATTTAAAATTTTTCCTTAAGGTAGACCTAAACCAGAGAAGCCTTTGAACCAAATGCATGATTTTTTGAATTTTATCTGAATTATTAGAATTATTCTAAGGTCTGGGTATTTATTAAATATAAAATTTTTAAATGGGGAAAATTAAGTTTTGTATTTTTGAAAAATCTTCCTGAGGTCAGAGAACCCAGAGGAGAAAATTTTATATATATTTTTAGATTTATTAGATTTATTGGAATTATTTTAGTGAAAATCCATTTTTTGCCATTAAAAATTATTTTTTTAAGCTTCAAAATTCAGTATCTTTATTTAGGAAATCAGGAAAAATATCCTAATTGTTTCTAAGTGTTTAGGAAGCAATTTATAAAATTTCCATGAATTTTATTATTTTTGTGATTTTTATGGATTTTTAATTATTTAAATATTTAAAAATAGGCTAAAAATCAAGTTAGGCTAAAAATAAAGTTTTTATTTTAAATATCATTTTATTTTTAGAAAATACTCCTAATCACAGAGAACTAAAAAAATAAGTTTTTATAAATTTTTGAGTTATATTTTGATTTTTTTAAAAATCATTTAAGTGCCAAAAAAGTTTTTTATCTTAAAAAATCAATTTAGGAAGGCTTTAAAATACTTATGGTGAGTTCTCTGGATCCTAAATAATTGTGGACATCCAAAATCAAGTCATTTTGTTGTTTGTATCTTTCAAAATTAATTATATTAGTGATTTAGGGTTTGTAAAGATTAGGTACATTTTAAATGACTTCACTCATGAGAAATATTCCTAACGGTTCCCTGGTCATAGTAAACCTTCCAAAATTTTGTTGGATTTTTCTAAGAAAAATGCTAATTAATATGATTTTGACATGGTTTGTCAAAAAAATGTAATATGATTTCTAAGCTTGAAAAATATGGATCTCTGTCTAGGGACCTCCTCCGACTTTGGAAAAATCAGAGGATGTTCCCTAAGACAGAGAATAACATGCTAAAATTTCAATCCGTGGTGATGTGCCTATATGCATGGAGAATCAAAACATTCAAATCAATGTTTAATTAATAAAAAATGAAGTATGCATCAAACAGACTTAAAATTATTTCCACATTATTCATATCTGTTCACTGAGCAAGTGGGTATTTTTATTTTATTTTTATGATTTTTCTACACCAAGATATGAATTTTTAAAGTTAGGGATCATTTTCTAATTTTTTAAATTCTTTATTCATCTATTCAAACGTGCGGCGCTGACTGTATCCTCGGCAGCTCCGAAGGCACGGGTGGCGTGCTCTGGTTGAACGTCGCCGTCCACCTGTGGAAACGCTGTCCGACTCGTTCTTCTCCGTCCATCTGATACACACACGATCGGACGGCTCCCTGTCATCGTCCCCGATAGAGTGACCCCATGACCGTCCACACTAAAACCCTAAGATCTTGATCTCAGCCTAGACTCAACCAAATCTCTTTAGGTTTGATCCTATGGGCTCGTCTAAGTGAGACGAACATATCTATACAATAACCATGCAGTTAAATTAAGCTTAATCAAATGGAGAATCAAAATAAGTTTGGGAAGAGGAGAGGTTCAATACATTGGCTCTAAGAAGGGAAGCTTCGATCAGAGATGTTCGATATGTTTGTTAGGATCCAAGGAGGCTAGGGATTAAGCCCTTGGCTGTGGTGCAAAGCCTAGGTAGGAATTCAACCAGGCCCGATTTCAGGTGTTGGTGTAGAGTTATGTTAGAGCTTGTGGTGCAAAGCCTAGGTAGGAATTCAACCAGGCCTGATTTCAGGTGTTGGTGCAGAGTTATGTTAGAGCTTTTGTGGAAAGGGAATTTGATGGGGCTTTTCCTCCTCTCACTGTAGTGAAGGTGTTGGTGAGTTTAATTTAATTTTTGTGGAGTGTAGGAGTGTAATGAGCTTTGTCCTAGTTTAAGGCAGAGATTCAAGCTCAAAATTGGGCTCCGACAAGTAGATTCAGGGCAATGTGGTGGTTGGATTGCACTGATGAGGTCTCAAAGAGGCTTTGGGATCAATTTGGGGAAGTCTATCAGAAGAAATTTTTAGCTCTACCTCCATGGTCGTGGAGGGGAACTTTTATAAAAAAAATGGCTTAAGGCTTGCCGCCATGGCCAATTAGGGGGTGAAATGTGCTGCCTAGGTGGAGGGCATAGAGGCTCCAACATTTAATTTGGATGAGGGCCTTTAGGTTTGAATTGGGTTTAATCCCATGGGGGTGGCTCTTAGTTTGGCCATTTTCGGGCCACTAGGCCGGCCAGCCAGGCAGTGAGAGGGGGCTAGGAGCTCAAGAACCTAGGGGAATATGTCACAACAATTTAATGTGTTTAGGCTTTGTTTTGGCAAAAATATCCTAAGCTTAAGCAAATATGGAATGAAATCCCTTAATTTAGGGGACCTTTGGTCCATGGCTTAATTTAGATGGTTTTAAGAGGTTCAGCTTGGCCACTAGGGTCCAACTAATGGCTATGGAGTCATTAATTTGGTGACTTTGGGGTAGTTAGGCCATCTTTAGTTCATGGGTTCAATGTGGGTTCAAGTGATCAATGCTTGGGTTTGGGCTAAGCTATCCATGTCAATTGGCCCAATTGGTTGATCAACATTGTGTAGATGATTGTTATGAAGATTTTTGGTGACGGGTTGAAGTGATTTTGAGTTCTTGGTAGGTTAATTTGAGGGATTTTTAAAATTTTGTTAATTTAGGCATGTTGGATGAAGTGATTTTGAGTTCTTGGTAGGTTAATTTGAGAGATTTTTAAAATTTTGTTAATTTAGGCATGTTGGGCTAGACATGGGTCTAGGTTGGGCTAGCCGGGCTAGCCTTGGGC
>NW_018250700.1:57318-69303 GCF_001263595.1 Phalaenopsis equestris | reverse complement strand
TAAGTTCAAATTAAATGGTTCAAATGATCAAGGGAGATGTTGTGAAGATTTTTTATGAAGGAATGGAGTGGAAATTTTAGGGCCAAGGCCATCGATTTGGTGAGATTTTGAGACATGGCCAATTTAGGGCAAATTTGGGGATTGTTGGACTTATGTTGAAATCAAATGAAATTGAGGCTTGACTAAGGCCAATTGAAGGTCAAGTTTGATATATCAAAATAATATGAAGGTTTTTCAACACAAATTGTGGCAAGTTGAGTTGGCCATGGGTTCAATTTTGTGGAAACCAAATCACGGGGCCAAAATTTGGGCTTTTTGATCTAAATCAAAATTGGGTTCAAATGAGGGACCAATTGGGCTTGGATTTGGTCAGTATTTGTCATATCAAGAGTGAATTGGAGTTTAGAATTGAAATTGGGGTAAATTGAGACCAATTTGATAAACATTTGGAGTGATTTAGGGAAAATATAGGCCTTTAAAAGGAATTTGGGGCTTTTGGTCAAAGATGGTCAAATTGGCAAAATTGGGTCATGTGGTAGTTGAGGAAAATGAAATTGGAAATATTTAGGAGGTTTTGCGAATTTTTGGAATTTTGGGGTGAGGAGGGGTACTTTGGTAATTTGGCCAATTTTGGTGATTTTGGGTAGTTTGGGTGTTTTCAAGGTGTTTGAAATGATTTTTGAACCAACTTAGGTATGTTTGGTAAATTTGAGAATTTTGGCCAAATTTAGGGTCCCAAGGGTATCTAGGTAATTTGGGGGAGTTTATGGGCAAGAAGGCTAGGTTGGGCATTTTGGTAGAATTGGAGCGCTAACCACCATCAATAAGTCATGGACCAATGGAAACTCCATTTTGGGTCCTCTATGTTGTGGTCTTAGCAAAACCCTAGCCTAAGGCTAATGGGTTTAGGGGACCACCTACATGAGTATCCCAAGAGTATCATGGGACCAAGGTCATGAAATTTAGGTTCAGGATTTTGAGTGATTGTAAGTGCAAATACGTACCTTAAGCTCTAGGCAAAGACCCAGGGTCAACCCTAAGGTCCAGCAGTCCTAAGGGTGACTCATCTTTAGTTCCCCCATAACGACCCCACCCACTAAGTGCTAGAGGCTAAGTGCTAGAGGCTAGGACCAATATGTGGAACTTCAAGTTGAGTAAAGAGGAGTGTAGAATTTCTAATGGTGAGGGTTCCTTTTCTAGTTTTCTAAGATTAGTCAATATGAAAGTCCTTTGGCTAGACCCTAGGACTAAAGAGGAAAAACTAAACCTCAACCAAAAGTGAGGTCAACAAATGGACCCCCAGTAGGTGTGGTGTGCTAGGCAAGCACACCGTGCGTATTGGCGTTGGCCCATGAGATCAACAAAACCAATATAAATTCCTAAGTCAACAGACCTGGAAGTTGTGTAGAGCTGTGTGTGTGATTTTCTTTTGCTGGGAAATTAGTAGGGGATCATCTGATTGAAATCAGGGAGTACAAACACTTGTTGGAGATCGAAGAGTGAGGTTTGAGTTATGAAATTTTTGGTATTTTTAAAGGATGGGAATCAATGTGTAAGTGCTGACCCCGAGGTGGGAATTGAAATTTGGGTATCAATCTTAAAAAAAGAATCGGATGCCATAATCCATTTAAGGTGGTCTTAAAACTGATTTCAAAAGATGAGAATAGAATTGTGTGGGAGGACCAAATCAGGATGGAAAGCACAGAGGCTCACATTCGACTCAAAAGGGTAACAACAGTGTAGAAGATGAAACCCATTAAGGATAATAAGCTAGAAAGAAAGGACTATATCAGTTCGAGTTACCAATGGGGAGTTTGTCGGCACTATTTTTGGTGTGGAGTTTGTCCGTATTTCTAATGGTGGGGTACCTCTTCTAATTTTCTAAGACTAGTCAATAGGAAAGTCCTATGGCTAGACCTAGGCTACTAAAGAAGTTTTCTAGACCTCAACCAAAAATGAGGTCAACAGAGTTATATTTGAACTGACATGTGACAGGGAGAATATATATGTCGAGTTAGGAAGGAAAGCGCTGGGACTCACATCCAACCCAAGAGGTAACGAGGAAATATATAGATCACGTTAGGAAGGAAAGCACTGGGACTCATATCCAACCTAAGAGATGATGAGCAAAATATCTACTACATTGAGGAGGTAAGCTCTGGGGCTCACATCCAACCCAAGAGGTAACGGGGAAATATATAGATCAAGTTTGGAAGGAATACACTGAAATTCATATCCAACCTAAGAGATGACAAGGAAATATCTGCTACATTGAGGAGGAAAGCTCTGGGACTCACATCCAACCCAAGAGGTAACAGGGAAATATATAGATCACGTTAGGAAAAAAAGCACTGAGACTCATATCCAACATAATAGATGACGAGGAAAATAACTGCTACATTGAGGAGGAAAGCTCTTAGACTCACATTCAACTCAAGTGTTAGTGGCAAAATATATCGATCACGTTAGGAAGGAAAGCACCCGGACTCACATCCAACCTAAGAGATGATGAAGAAAATATCTACTACATTGCGGAGGAAAGCTCTGGGACTCATATCCAACTCAAGTGGTAGCAGGAAAATATATCAATCACGTTAGGAAGGAAAACACTGGGACTCACATCCAACCTAAGAGGTGACGATGAAAATATCTGCAACATTGAGGAGGAAAGCTTTAGGACTCACATTTAACCCAAGAGGTAGCGGGGAAAATATATCGATCACGTTAAGAAGGAAAGCACTGGGACTCACATGCAACCTAAGAGGTGACAAGAAAAATATCTGCTACATTGAGGAGCAAAGCTCTGAGACTCACATCCAACTCAAGTGGTAGTAAGAAAATATCAGCTACATTGAAGAGGAAAGCTCTGGGCTCACATCCAACCCAAGTGGTAGCGGGAAAATATCTGCTGCATTGAGGAGGAAAGCTCTGGGGCTCACATCCAACCCAAGTGATAGTAAGAAAATATCTGCTAAATTGAAGAGGAAAGCTCTGGGCTCACATCCAACCCAAGTTGTAGCGCAAAGTGGTGGCGGGAAAATATCTGATACATTGAGGAGGAAAGCTCTGGGGCTCACATCCAAACCAAGTGGTAGCGGGAAAATATAAAGATCACGTTAGGAAGGAAAGCACCGGGACTCACATCCAACCTAAGAGGTGATGAGGAAAATATCTGCTACATTGAGGAGGAAAGCACTGGGACTCATATCCAACTAAAGTGGTAGCGGAAAAATATCTGCTGCATTGAGGAGGAAAGCTTTGGGACTCACATCCAGCCCAAGTGATAGCGAGAAAATATATAGATCATGTTAGAAAGGAAAACGGCGGCACTCACATCCAACCTAAGAGGTGATGAGGAAATATATCTCGATCACGTTAGGAAGGAAAAACCATTAAGGATATTACGCTAGAAAGAAAGGATTGTACTTGTTCGAGTTACCACTGGGGAGTTATATTCGAACTGACATGTGATAGGGAGAATATATATGTTACATTAGGAAGGAAAGCACTGGGACTCACATCCAACCTAAGAGGTAACGAAGAAAATATCTACTACATTGAGGAGGAACTACTGGGACTCACATCCAACCTAAGAGATGACAAGGAAAATATCTGCTACATTGAGGATGAAAACTCTGGGATTTACATTCAACTCAAGTGGTAGCTGGAAAATAGATCGATCATGCTAGGAAGGAAAGCACCGGGACTCACATCCAACCTAAGAGGTGACGAGGAAAATATATCTCCCTATGGAGAAAATATGCAGATTCAAACATGTAAATTCATGGTGAATATGTAAATAGAATATGAAAATATGTGAAGAAATCGAAATTTAGGTACTAATTCGGAAATAAGAATTGAAATTTAGGTATCAATCTCAAAAAGAGAGTCGGAAGTTTGGGACCAACCTTGAGTATAGCGAATCTGAAACATAGGACTGATTCGAATATGTGAGAATTGAAATATAAAGACAATCCTCAAAAAGAGTTTATTGTGTTGGATTTGCAGAAATGTGCTATGTGAAAAGGTTGATTTTTTTGATTAAGGTTTATCGAGTTTGTGAGGCTTTGTACAAAATACAAAATTCTATGGGGATGTGAAGAGAATTAATGCAGATAAAGATGGTTGAGCTGCACGAGCAAAGCACGCACAAAGAGTAAGAAACTCCGAAACTGAGAGAATCCACTCAACAGATTCATTTTGTTTTCTGTTTCTTTTCCTATTATTTTTATCACATTTATTTTTTCAAAATATGTCTTTCAAATTTTAATTTTAACTGGTTGATTTTCAAAAGAAATTTGTTTTGTTGTTTATTCATTTGTGATTATTTTTATTTGAGTTTTATTTTATTGTTAAAGGTTCGTTGTTTCGTTCTTCATTCATTGAAATTATGAACCAACGGGTGGTTCGTGGCTTCCATCCATCGCATAAAAAGGCAACTGAACAAAAGGCACATTTTTGAGAGAAATTTCTATAAAAAGGCAACTGACAAAAAGGCACATTTTTGAGGAAATTTCTATTAATATGCTCTAATTAAGATGTCACAGATCAAACATAGGCTAACGCCTCAAAAAGGTACAACATATTGTCCATATCAAAGTACATCCACAACATCTCATGCTATGTATACATTGTAGGTTGAGTATGTGTGATACATATCATGTTGTTGTAAAAAAAAATGAACCCTCTGACCCT
The DNA here is from genome assembly GCF_001263595.1 of Phalaenopsis equestris. Lineage (NCBI taxonomy): Eukaryota > Viridiplantae > Streptophyta > Magnoliopsida > Asparagales > Orchidaceae > Phalaenopsis > Phalaenopsis equestris. The sequence goes on along the minus strand of NW_018250700.1, from coordinate 64,608 downwards.
CTGTATCAGGTATGACGAGCTCTTGATCGAGCAGACCTTCTAAGCCATGCTCCAGGACAAGATTTCCCTTTGCATGTACTTAGAGGTACAACCCTCTCATAGCTCGTATGATAACAGTTCTTCTAGTTCTGGGTATTGCTGAAATCCGTATGGTTCTTTGTTGTCATCCATCCTACCGAAGGTTACAGACACCCTACGGTGCCAGACCCCTAAAAAGCATTGCTTAGCGACATATGCCCCATTTCCTTTCAGAACTAAAACTGAACCAACAGGCAACAAAATCTCTATGGCTCCTCTAAACTCACTAGGGCCGATAATATCAATCTCTTTCACAAACAATATATTGCTTTTGCTTAAGAAAGAGACTATGCAAAAGGGTCTTACAAAATCATGATGATCAATGTGAAGAGGTATGCAGTCACCCTCGTCATATATGTTGATGATGCAGCTGTTTGGGATGCAGGTAACTGGCAGTATGTTCCATCTGACCGTCCTCTTGATCATCCACTTTATTATAGGAGGTAGTGGATCTACCTGGTCATGTCTAAGGAACCCTCGTGCATTTCCCTGTATGTCATTTGTAAAATTATAACAGCTACCGCACTGAATGGTGATTCTCCCTTTTCCTCTCAATCATTTCTTTGGCTCAGAGTATGTTCTTTCCATGAGAAGGCCTGCTCGGCCTCTATCTCTCAAATCAAAGATGCAGTTAAGAATGCTTCTTTCGTCAATCTTAGAGAAAACTCTGGTATACAGATCCAAGCCTTCCAGTATGTTGAAAAATCTTCCTTGGATTTCCTCATAAAATTCAAATTCTCTTTTATTTACTTTGCTTATTTTGTAGTACTCCATCGTACTAGGAGTCGGTAGCTGTCGTGGGCGTTCCTCATCGCGGGCGTTCCTCCATCTAAACATTGGCAGGAACCCAAACTGGCGCTGGCTGATCTGGAACATGAGATTTGGCATCTAGAGGGATGTACGACCTTGGGCCCCATGGTATATCTGACCTGTCCCCTATGGGATCCCCAGTGGGACGTATGGCTCATCCATCAGAAAGTATGGATACTAAATCGTTGTAAATGTAGAACATTGCAATTCGGGCATTCTACAAATGCCCCTATGGCTGATGTCCCTGCAGGTATCTCGGTGTTGCACGTCGGGCAACCTGGGCATAAGGCATCTAAAGCTGAAAGTGTCTCTAGCTCTGTGACAAACTCTAGTTCTTCATCTGTGGCAGGTAGGCTGGAAAAAGTCTCTTTCATGTCGGGACCATTAATATGCCCCTCAGGAATAAGGGTGAGTAAGTTGTTTGTTTCTCTCTGACGTCTGCGTTCTTCTTGTAGAAAAGCCCTCTGTTTTCTGTGGCTGACATTTCTGCATTGCGTTCTTAGAAGTGAAGCATCTGGCAGTCATTCTTTATTGGTGGCTACTAGGCCTCCCGCTGGTGTAGCTATCATGGATGGCAGGCGGCTGGGCCCCTCCATTGGATCCTGCTATATTATCACGCTCTTGCCTTTATATGATGCATTATCTTTGGTGGTCACCCTCAGCAGTGAAGTCAATCCCTCTTTTTTGTCTACAACTGATTACATTCATGAGAGGACCTTTGTATTCCATGTCGACTTGGTTAAAGTCCATGTTGAAGTTTATGGTACCGGCCTGCGGCGCCATTTCCTCATTCAGTGCAAGGCTCCAACCATTCTTGAAAGCAAAGATCAACCTCTATCTCGACATTTTTTATGCAGACGACAGGAAAAATGTCAGTAGGCGCAAGAATAAAATAAAGTATTTGTTGAAGTGAATTTTAGCTTATTTTAGTGAAATGAATCATTTACTTTATGTATGAGTCTTGTTTTATTTTTTGTGGAACATTATACTCAAAAGTGGAAAGGAAAAAATTTGAAGTTAAAATTTTTTTTTATTCAAAATTTTCATTATATTGAGGTTAATTACAAAATTTAGACCCGGTCATATACATTTGGCCACACAGATAACCCCAAAACAACCAAAGTTTCAAAGTTTCAAAGCAAACAGAGGCAAGCAGCCTCAGGTTGCATAATAGGTTTTCAGATATCGTCCATTTATTGGTAACATGGGACTTTCACCCTGAAAGTCCATTAACTGGTAGGCTCCTCCTCTGTAGACCTTTTCGACGACAAATGGTCCCTCCCAAGTTGGCTCGAATTTTCCACCAATTTTGCGGCGTGCAAGAACAGACCTTTTGAGCACAAGTACAAGGTCACCAACTTTAAATGTCCTTGGGCGGACAAATTTTTCATGGGCTTGTACCATCTTCGCCTGGTAAAGCTCCAAATGTTGTTTTTCATCTACTTGTTTTCCCTCGAGACTCTCCAGTTCTTCAAGTCTGAGTTTTGCACTTTTTCCTATTGTGAGTTGGTTGGCAACAACAAATTTAAAAGACAGTGTCTGAATTTCTAGCGGTAGCATGACCTCGGTATCACGGCCTCGAACCCATACACAAGCATATAGGGTGTACACTGAGTGGGAGTCTTGAAAGTCGTCTGTTAGGTCCACAGAGCTTCTAATAGTTTGTTGTGTCAATCCCTTTTGTTTTCATCCAGTGTTTTCTTCAAAATTTGTACCAGAAAGCTTCAGCCAGACTATTTGCTCTAGGATAATAAATCGTAGAGTATCTCCAATCTACCCATGTATTTTGACAAATTTTTTTGTCTTTGTGCTTTTGAAAGTTGTCCCATTGTCGGAAATTATTCTTTGCAGTACTCCAAAACGGTAGACAATTTGGCTTTTGAAAAATTGAAGGACGTGTTGTGTCGTAACCTCACGCAACGGTACCGCCTCTACCCATTTGGAGAAGTAATATATAGCAGCAAGTATAAACCTGTGTCCTTTGGAAGATGGAAGGTCTATCAAACCTATTATGTTCGTGCCCCAACACTCAAATGACCACGAGGCAACAGTTGGGTGTAGCACATTTGGTGGCTGGTGTAAGACCACCCCATGCGCTTAGAGTTGGTGACATTTTCTTTCTGTATCCATGCTATCAGGCATCATTGCTGGCCAACAATATCCGAGTCTTTTGATCTTCATTTTCATTTTTGCCCTTGACCGGTGAGCGCCACATAATCCGGCATGTACTTCTTTGACAATATTCTGTGCTTCGGCTCTACTCAAAACACCGTAGCCACATCTGGTCGAATGATCTTTTGTAGAGAACGTTTCCCACCAGGGCCTAAGACATGGCCCTTCTTGTGATATGATGTGCTTCAGACTTGCCTTCTAACAACTTTCTAGTATGCAAATATTCTAGTAACTGCTTGCGCCAATCTTTGTTGATGTCTGCAATTATATTTATTACTTCTTCTTTTCCGAGCTTGTGTAAAGTTTTGAGGTTGATCTGAGACAAAACTCGTCTTTCTTGCACTGTGATTTCAATAGAATCCTCCGGGAGACATGCCATTTCCTTAGCAAGTTTTACTTGAGCATCGGCATGGGCATTATCTCCCCTAGGAATCCGGTAGAAACTCACATTTGAAATTTGCTCCAGGAGCTTCATCGTGTACTGATGGTATTCTGCTAAACTTGGTTTCAAATTTTTGTATTATCCAACAACTTACTGGATAACGAGCTGGGAGTTGCCATAGATGGAAATGCTTATTATATCCATTGAGATTGCCATTCCCAATCTGGTGATTAAAGTTTCATACTCGGCTTCATTGTTGGTGCACGGCTCTGTCAGGTGGTATGAGAACCTCAACATACCCTTATCTGGTGTGATAAAGATAAAATCGATCCCTGCTTTGCCTGATATAACTGTGCCTGATCCTTTATCTTTTTTGGTTGACGAAGTATCATCGAAGTACATCTCCCAACGTCGCGTATTGGAGAATTCCATCTGTAATACTGGTAACTCGTCGTTGAGAGAGGACCCAGCTGGCAGTGGGTGTACAACGAGAAAGTCTGCTAGTATCTGTTCCTTGATAGCATGGATAGGAACAAAGTGATATCAAATTGCAATAAGATCATTGACCATCTTGCTAAATGTCTAGAGAGTGTTGGTTGGGTCATTAGATATTGCAACGGATTAACTTTCAAGGTTAGGGTAATCTTATGAGAAAGCATGTAATGTCTAAGCTTTTAAGAGGCAAAAATTTACGCCAAAAATTAATGCTAGACAATGCTTCAAAATAGATGGATACCTTATCTCTGTCGGTATTAGGTGACAACTCAAGTAGTAGAGTGCATTTTATTTACCCTCATCATTGACTTAGGCTAAGATGGCTCCAAGAGAGTCGTCTAAGGCCGCCACTAAAGTATCAAAGGTTTCCCTAGGATAGGGGCTGCTAAAACAAAAGGTGTCATTAAATACTGTAAATATTGTTTAACATCCTCAAAGGCCTGCTGACATTTCTCTTCCCAAATGAATTTGACATCCTTTTTAATTAATGCCGAGAAAGGTTGACACCTACTTGAGAGATTAAAAATAAAGCGTCTCAGATAGGCCAACTTCCCCTAGAAGGAACGTAGTTGTTTCAAAGTTTTAGGAGGAGGCATTTCCAAGATAGCTTTAATTTTATCCGGATTGATCTCGATTCTTCGATGACTGACAAAAAATCCCAGAAATTTCCCAGAAGTAAAAAGCCAAGGGCGCACTTAAAGGAATTCATTTTAAGGTCATATCATCGTAACCGTTCAAATACGATCCTTAAATCGTACAAATGGTATATTTTTTGTTTACTTTTGATGAACAAATCATCCACATATTATTCTACTTGGTTATGGATGAGGTCATCAAAAATCTTCTTCATTGCGCGCTGATATGTTGCTTCGACGTTCTTTAGGCCGAACCACATCACTATGTAGCAGAAAATTCCGATTGGTGTTCGGAAGGCTGTAAGTGCTGCATCCTCGGGTGCCATCTTGATTTGGTATTTTCCCAACGATCCGTCCATGAAGGAGAAAATTTCATGTGTTGAAGCGATATATCAGGTACAATGTTGGCCAACGATGTGGGGTACTGTTCTTCTTTTATAAAGTTGGCGTCTATTAATTTCTTCACCTCGGTGATGACTTGTTGTTCTATTTCAAGCCGCATTCTCCTTGGAGCTTGTTTTGCTGGGGTTGTATTCTTATCCACCCCGAGTTTATGAACTGCAACCTCTGCTGATAGTCCTAGAATTTCATCGTAGCTCCATGTGAAGTAATCTTTAAATTCTGTTAATAGTTTGATCAATTCCAAAGATTCTTCGTCATTGACGGGGGTTTTCTTTTGTCCCGAGGTTAATCTCTTTCAATTCATCAATGGTAGATTTAATTTCCTCCTCAAGTTCTAGTGGAGCATCTTCTATTAGTTGATCAATAGAGTCATCCTGTATATCAGGGCAATCCTCTTCTGACTCTAGTAACAAGTATGCAAAATTCAGAATCATCGACTGGTCCGACTGTACCAAATCTGAGACCTTCTTTTGAATTTGGAGTTCGACTTTTACGATTCCATAATTTTTCAAAAATTTGAAATTTATCTTTTGACATTTGTTTTGGTAAGTGTCCCTTGAATTAACTTTTGAACACAAGGCGAGAAGTAACCAAAAGGCAATCCCATTAATTCATTAGGATCATCATCCAAATTTACATGTTTTTCAAGATTAGTTGAGGTAGAAGCACGGTAAAATTTGATCGGCTTTGTACCAACGCTACGGACTTCCTTGACGTCTAAACTCTTGAAATTTTGAGGGAGGATTGGAGCAAGGGTCATAGTATTCACATAGTGGTTCATCCGATCATACCTTATTTCATATTCATTCGTCATAGTATTCACATAGTGGTTCATCTGATCATACCTTATTTCATATTCATTCTTCTCCGTATCTTCCAAGGATATCTCGTACTGAGGTTTCTCTTGTCTTGTCATCATTATTTCATCTTCGAAACTATCTTCATCACCAATATTGATAGTTGGCCTAGTCCGTTCAACGATTAAGTTGATCCTTCCTCACCCACATCTCCGGCCTTGACCTCGAGTGTGCGAACTAAAAGAACCTACACCAACTCGTTGTAAGGGAGTGGTGGAAGATTGCTGAAGTGGATTTGAATGACCTCCTCTTTGTAATTCTTCTGAATCTTCATCTTTGTTTGTGATAACTTCAGGAGAGAAGATAATTTTCTTTGGAGGTGCGTAGTAGGCAGAATCTTCATGGATATCAACTTCATGCACTGAGAATGGTTGTAATACTCCTTTGATGCAATTTTCTTGACGATCTTTATAGTACTTGATGCATTGGTGTAAGGATGATGGAACCAAGTTGTGCTCATGAATCCATGGTCGACCAAGTAGAGCATTAAAAGATGTCTCAGCGTCAATGATATGAAATTTAGCGGCATATGAAATTTAGCGGTTGTCACGAGTTCTCCAACATTCATAAGTAATGTAATTGATCCCAGGGCTCTTTTCTCGCTTTTGGTTGAATCCTCTTAACATCATTTTATCGGCCGTAAGTTCTTGTGCTTCAATATCCAAGTAGGCCGATGTCTGTGGGCTCATCAAGTTAAGAGATGCTTCAAGATCTACTAAAACTCTGGACAACACAAATCTGCCGATGTTGACGGAGATGTAGAGTGGACGGTCGTGGTCAGTGGTACCAGCAAGTCTTCATCTGTGAAGGTTACCCCTGACTGTTCTTTCAACAAGCAAACTTCATCTGAGGATGTGCTGGCCAATTGAGCTAAGCAAATTTCTGGGTCAAACAAAACTGTAACCAGAGACTCTCTCATCTCCTTTGACAGGATCAGAGCGTTGTAGATGCTTAATCGGACCGGCAACTTCCTAAGATGAGCTAGCACATTGTTGTCTACTTTTTATGATCCTTTGAATTTATCTTTGATCATGTGGCTCTTCCACTGGTAGAGGTGGGGGTATCTCCTCTCGAGTCATTATCTGCTTTCCTTTGTCTGTTAGAGCTGTTCTTGGTAGTAACACTTTTCTGCTCCTTAAGTTAACTTTCATGATTTCTTCTTCTTGAGATATCATTGTTGAATCCTCTGGTGTCTCCTCCTCTTTGTCGGAATGATCTAGGTTGATGGTAAGCGGTGTACCGTAATGCTAAAAAATTGGCTCCTCGTTATTAGTGCTATTATGAATGGTGTCATTGATGTCTTCTTTGAACTTGACAGTGAGTTCACCGGACTTAAGTACGACTTGAGGATCATTTTGGGGATTGAGATCAAAGCTAGAATGGTCATGATCAGTTACGTTATCACCAGAAACAATTAAAATGTAGCCAAAATCACAATCATTATATTCATAAGTCCCCG
>NW_018250700.1:53503-57000 GCF_001263595.1 Phalaenopsis equestris | reverse complement strand
CCTTCTACTCAGGTATATGCAGAAGATTGTTTGGATGGATCCTGTATTTAATCGAGGACCCTCTTGAGCTCCTCCCAAGTTGTACTCCATCCATCTGTTCCAGTATACGGATCGATTGAGGAGATTGGCTCAGTCAAAATCATATTTATGGAACCTTTTTCAGGTTCTCTTAAATCTTCTTTCAGGATTGTTATGTTCCCTTCTTTAAGGTTCCTCTCAAGCTAGTCTTTAAGGACAAAGCATTTTTCTATAGTGTGCCCAAGCAACCGGTGGTATGGGTAGTAATTTGGTTCATTCTTCCTATCCACCTCTTCGGGCTTCTTCAGGTTTGGTAATTTGAACTCCGACTTCTTCATCAGACTTCTGAATATTTTAGATATAGCTTCATCTTTGAAAGAAGGCACCATTTTACGTCGTTTTGAAAGGGACATTTTCTTATCCTCTATTCGAGGTGATCCTTTTTAAGGCGTTCGCTGGTTGGATTGACTACTCTGTTTCTGAGCATAATATGATGAAGACTAGTGAGGATCTTCTTTATATATCTTCATCGGCTGCTTTCCTTTGTCGACAGTCGCTACTACTCCCGCTTTCTTTTCGAACTCTCTGGTCACCTTAGCCTTTTAGTGTGGCTCCATGTGCTTGATTTCCTCTTGAAGACTGTTGGCTTTACTGAGTAGCTTCTCAAAGGAGTTGATGGCGAGTCCCTTGAGAATGAAACCTACTGGTTCATGTATGCCCTTGAGTATAATCTCAATCGCATGATGTTCTTGTAGCTGAGGTTCACATTCATGCTAAGGTTTCTCAACCTCAAAATAAAGTCTACCAAAGTTTTGCTAGGCTTTTATTTTTGCTAGGCTTTTATTTTTAGGCTTTTATTTTTCCATCATGGGCTCTCTAATAGACACATGATGTTGCGCCCCAACGAATCTTTTCACAAACTGCTGTTCCAACTTAGAAAATGTTTTAACTGACCCGTTGGGCAAGTCAGCGTATCAGTTGAAAGCAATTCCTGACAAGCTGCTGGTGAACTACTGGAAGAGTAGAGCTTCACTATTTTTTGTGTTGCCACAGCTGACTCGAAAGTGTGCTATATGCTATCTGAGATTCCCAGTTCCATCAAATATTTTGACTTTTGGGGCCACAAAACCCTTGGGGAAAGGCATGGTATCGAATTCCTCCAGGTAAGGTCTACCCTTTAGAACCAATGCACCACCCTTAGATTGGGTTAAGGCATCCCGCACTTGTTCAGCCATTTGCTTGAATTCTTTTTCTGGTATAACACCTGATGGAGAATCCTTTCTATGTTGCTCATCTTTATTTGCTGATGCAACCTCTCTTCTTTCATATGTGATGTGTATGATTTCTGGCTGATTGACCTCTGGAGAAGCCAATTGCGGCGCTTGTGATTGCCCCTGAATTGTGGTCATGGCGGTCGTGAGGAATTAAATCTTTTACCAGCAGTATTAAATACTTATATTTTTAAGTATATATAAAGTCGCTATCAAGGACAGCCCTACGCAGTTCATCTAGGGCGTTCTCTCGGTGTGTGGTTGAGCCTCGCGCACAGATGTGGCGGCTCTGGTTTCAATTTCATGGACATCCTTGAAAACTTCCTCCAAGTAATCATTGTAATCAAAATTTTCCTCATCGTTATCGACGAAAACTCTAAACTCCGTGTTCTTGAGCTAACTCGGAAATCTCAATCCTGAGTTTCTCAACTTTCTCTTCAATTATTGATTCCTTGATCGCTTAAAGACCTGGAGGACCCTGATGGACATCCTCTACTTGTTCCTCCATCTCGCTGGCTATTATTGAGATGATGTCAGATATTTCAGACCCTAGTTTTATTCCATGTTCTTGTCCCGTGGGCTCACCGGACTGTATCGGTGCAACGACCTTGGGTACTGATACCTCTTTCTTTTTTGATGATTATGTCTGAGGACGGAGTGTCTTAGTTGAAACATTAGTGTGTCGAGGGAAAGTATGCTCCTCATGGTGTAGACCTACTACAATGTCAGGTAATCATCTTGTCTTTGCCTTTGGGATTGTAGGAATATCTCCATAATGGGTGACGGGTAAGATTTTTGGACCCAGTCTCGACTTAACTGGTCAATGGCCTACGGTCCTCATGGAGGTATAATCAGTAGTAATCACTGTGGTATTAACTTTGTTCCCTAAATTGAACCAAAAGGGAATGCGAGTAGGGGGCACTCCAGTTTTCTTGTGAGACTGGGATTGGACGCCCTTCAAAATTTCCTTCTTCATGCGAGGGGAAATTGCATCTCCCACTCGTTTAAGTAACTCACTAACCAAACATCCTTGTTTGTTAGCAAGCCTTCTGAAAACTGCACTAACTCGAGTGTAGGAGTGAACTTCTTTCTCTCCTCACCATGTCCATGAAGTGACGGTAATGCGGCAGCGATTCTCCGGATACTCTCATATCAATCGGTATCCATTAGAGGATGGAATCTACTCCCTCATAGGAGTGGATAAATTTTCGGTAACACTTATTCATCTTGATGATGCTCCTACTCAACGGGTGTCTTTTTAGGAGCCTGGGGTTTGATGGCCCTCCGAACCCTTCTGCTGCGGTTCCTCTTTTGAGTTCGGGTCAGCGGTATAATCCTTGAACTTGATCTGACTTCAAACACGGGTGGTGGGACAGTTAATCCCTCAATCGGATCCTCAATAAATTTTACTATTTTCCCCTTAGCAACAACGGGGATAGCAAGTTTGGCAGGTGCCATGGTGACAGTAGTTTTAGCAGGTGCCATGACGACAGTAGTTTTAGACTTCTTACAGGCAGGGAAGTCTTGAAGGTAGTTCAGGTTGAATTTTGCAGATGGCTCCTGTATTTCTGGAGCAGCTCCTGTATTTTTGGAGCAGCAATCTTCATTACCATAAACGGTGCTTTCCCAAGGAAGACCTCGAGATCTTCAAATTTGGCTCCAAGTTTAATGGTAAGAGCGAGGTTGCAGGTTTCGTGACTCGTTGGCAGGTTGCAGGAAAAGGTCAGTGTTGGGTAAGCAATTGCAGCAGGCTTAAAAACAGAAAGTTTTGCGGTTAGCTATTTGGCCAAAACCTCATAATTTTTAGTGCAAGCACTGAAAGTAGAGGTTGATCTGTAAACCAGGTAGTTCTTAATTTATGGGTATTTTAAAATTTTGTTTAAGAAAAATTAAGAGGTGTTAAATTTAATTAATATAAGAAAATTTTTAAGTGTGCACAACACAGCACAATTTGGTTTAATTTGCAGAATAACAAATAAAATTTGGAAGGGAGATGTGAAGTATTTTAGGACCCAGTGTGGAAACTATTTAGTGGCACACAATGCCCAAGTGGAACTAGTCCACCGACACACCTATTGGGGGTCCCACCCCACATGAAAATTTAAAAAGTCCTTAATGGCCTCCTGAACCCCTCTCTTCAAAGATGGTTGAACAGATAGTCCTGAAGACTAAGGAGTTAGCTGTACTTTCCCAAGATAGAAATGAGTA
>NW_018250700.1:0-52673 GCF_001263595.1 Phalaenopsis equestris | reverse complement strand
GTGTGAAATGATCACACAAATAGCCTGGAAGATATGAGGATTTAGGTCGTGTCAAACAACAACCTCAGAATCCTAAGATGAGTTAGGGCTTACAATGTATAGCAGAGCAATACAAAGGCCAAAGATAAGGTGAGGATCTACGTTGCATATAGTGACTTCCCAAGCCATCCTAATGTTTGGCTTAAATTTTAAGGAGAGAAAATTTAGATGTTTCATCCTGCCAATTTTATTAGTTAGGGTTTACATTCATATGAAGTGATCACAATTTAGGTCGTGACAAACGACAACCTCGGAATCTTAAAATGAGTTAGGGCTTATATTGTATAGCAGGGCTATGCAAAGGCCTAAAGATGATGTGCGGATTTACGTTGCATAAGCAAGCAACCTCGAAGTCCTACGGCTTTGTTGTTTAAGTCTAAGGAAGGAAGATTGGTTTATCTAGGGAAGACAGGTTTTGTTGTTGAAGATGGTCGTGCTGCGCACCATGCTAGCTCCAAGCTCCTTGTTGTGACGAGTTTGAGTTTTGTAGTGTGTCAAGTGATGGTGTTAAATCAGGTGGCCCTATGGTTGAAGTTCCTTAAATTTTATAGGGGCATGTTAAAGTTGATTAGAGCGACACCGGTTAGGGTCCTACGGTTCCCTCGTTCCGACACCACTATTTTCTACCAAATGAACTTACTAAACCCAACTTAATGAGTTCCATAATTTCATTTAAACTGGGGAAGCCTCGTTAGCAATTGTAGGTTACCTACTCCGAGGAATTCCCAATCATCTGATAAAGTAGAAGATCCTAGTGGATGATTTTAGAACAAAATATGGCAAGTCCAATTTGCCCTTCAAAATGTCCAATAGATTTCAAAAATGCTTGAGGCATGATCATGGACCACCTTGAAGATCTCTTAAAATATTTCGAGTTCATTTTGGACTTATCATATTATTCCATCAACCATCTGAGGCTAGAGTGTGACTACCCGTTGCTTAGTGAAACTTAACAATTTAATTATCCCGAAGATAGGGTACTCGATTAACCAATTGATGTTTCGTTTAAAGGTTATGTGAGTGGGTGCCCCTAAGGCAAGTTTAGGTCATTCAAGACTTTGGTGCCCGTGATTAAGGTCAGACTTTTAGTTTTTAAGGATGTTAGTCATCGATTATGTCATCTTCTAAATCCAATCAATTGAGTTTAGAAATTGAGTCTAGGTCACTACTAAGCCTTTAATAATCATAACATGTGAAATGGTGATTATCAAGATTTTGATTTAAGTAACATAATCCATATTAAATGGTCAAACTATCCTCAACTTTGGGCTTAAGAAAAGTAAACTATCATCTTTCCGACTTAAGCCCGTCACTCAAGAATCGTCTGATCGCAATTGACTTCCAAGTCATGAAGATTGAGAGAATTATGATCTTGTTGATGTTGTGTAAGCGTGGTGAGTGATTTTCTACCTCTTAACTCAATTGTATTTCAATCATCGAAGCATATTTATTAAGATCAAAATTACCCATTTTCCCTTAGTTAATCCTAAATTTTGATTAAGGCACCAAAGTCTGAAAAGACTATTTTGCTCTTGGGCCACTTAATCTCACAACTCATCAAACACAACTCAAATGATTTTGAGGGTTTAGAGTGTCATATTCATGAGGTAATTATAATGTTAGAGGAGAACATGTGGACCTCTCAAAATTTAAATTTAATTTGGATAATTATTTAAATTTAGAAGATAAGATTTTCAAAAGTTAATTTATTTAATTATCCAAAGTAAAATTTATATTTATGGAAAAATTGTAAAAGGTTCCCTATGGTCAGAGAAACACTTAGAAAAAATTTCATGATTTTTTGAATCAAATTTCTATTATTTTTATTTAATTTTTTAATCAATTTCAATGATTAAATTAAATAGAAAATAATATTTTAATTACAAATATCATTTTTATATTTTTAATAGGCTCCTATGAATCAAAAAATCCAGAGAATCAAATATTATATTTTTTTGATTTTTAATTTATTTATTATAATTATTTAAATGGAAAAACATGAAAAATTCATTTTAAGTCTTTAAAATTCATTTTTGACTTAGAAAAAATTTGGAAAAATGTTCTAATAATTTTTATGTGATCAGGGGACATTCCCACTCATTTTGAATCATTTTTTATATTTTTGAAAATTTTGATTATGTTAATTATTTATATTTCAAAATATATTTGAAAAAAGAAATATTTTCATAAAAATGAGTTTTATTTTTATAAAATGCCCATGATCACAAGGAACTCAGAAAACTAAGTTTCATAATTTTTTTAAGTTTATTTATTTTAATATAATTATTTTCGTACACAAATGCAAGGTTTCCTTAGAAAATCCATTTAGTACTTGATCTTAATCAAATAATTTTAAAATTTTTACAATGAAAAACCATGATTTTTATGAACACTGTGGGATTGATTTTGTCAATTTTTTATAAATATTTAATTTACATAAATTAATATAAGGTTTATGCAATTAAAGAAGTATATAAATGTACAAGGTGATTCAAAGCATCACAATTTTTTTTCTAGACTTCTGTGGCCATAGGAAACCTACTAAAATTACTCCTATAATTTTCCAAGTGATATTTTGATTTATATAATTAAATAACTCAAAATGATCACATTAGCTTAAAAATTAGGGCTAGAAGCATAGGAATGTTCTCTGATCTTAGAAAAATCAGAAGACATAGCCTTTTTCATGAGGAACAAACCCTCAAAATTTCAAGCAAATGGTGAGTTGTTTAAGCTATGAAGAATAAAAATACCACAGAAGGTATTTATTTAATTAAAAATTAGGGAGTGAGAAACTATTTTTTACTTTTAGTTTACATTATTCTCCTATGTTCACTGAGTAAGAGGGTATTTTTATTTTCTTTTTATAATTTTTTAAGAGAAAGATATGAATTTTTGAAGTTTAGGCATTTAAAATAATTCAAAAATCTAATATTTTTCTACTTATCCACGCGGCGCCACCTCTAACTTGTCCACTCCGAAGGCTCAATGCGTCGCTCTTCCATTTATTGCCACCAGCCACGTAGCCTCCATGCAGACCATGCTTTATGCATCGAGAGTCTGTCCGGCTTGATCTCCTCCGTTCGTTGGATACACGCGCGATCGAACAACTCTTCGTTATCGTCCCCAAGTGACTTAACCCATGAGCCGTTCACACTAAAACTTAAAGTTCTCAAGCTAAACTCAACTAAATCGCATGGGGTTTTTTTTTAAGCCTTCATCTACACAAGACGAACACATCTATATGCTTTATACGATATGAAAAATAGTAAATAAGTATGGAGGGTCAAAACAAGCTCGGTTTAGGGTTGTAGTTCAATACCTTTGTCTGAGAGGGGAGGCCTCAATCAGATGGTTGTGGTAGCTTTGATTGGACCCAACAAACCTCCGGATGAAGTCTCAAGCCTTGATGAATTGTCTAGGTATGATTTCGACCAAGCTCGATTTAAGGTGTTGATCAAAGTCTATGCTAGGGGCTATTTTAGAGGGGGCTTTTATGGGGAATCAACTTCTCTCACTGTGGGGATGGTGTGTGCATAATTAATTGAAGTTTTGTGCACTACGGAGCTGTGGAGAGTTCTATCCTAGTTTTAGGGCAAATTTCAGTAAATAAATTGGCTCAAAGGAGTGGCTATCAATAGCTGAGAGCAAGGGTTGCACTTGGGATGGTTTGGAGAAGCTTTGGTGAGATTTTGGGAGAGTTTACTTAAGGTTCCGAGCACTTCCTCTCTTGTTCATGAAAGGGTCTGATTAAATGGAGGAGCTTAGGGGGAAGCTCGGGGCCAATTGTGGGGTGGAAAATGGTGCTCAGGTAGAGGGCTGAGGAGCTCTAAAGAGCCATTGGGATGAGGTGGCCTCCAGGGTTAAAATTGGGTTTGATTTAGAGGTGGTGGCCGTCAGTTTTGGGTTTTTTCTAGCCACCAGGCCGACTGACCAGGGTAGAGGAGGAGCTCAGGTGGTCAGGTGAGCCAGGGGGAGGCTTGATTATAATTTACCCCCAATGGCTAGTGGTGCTGGGGGAGATATTTTGATTAGGACCCAAAAGTGGGAATAAATCCATTAGTTTTTTGACCCATTGGTCCAAGATTACTTGGGTGGTTTGAGAGGATTTAGCCTGGTCCATAGGGTGTACTTAGTGGATGTGGTGTCATTAATTTGGTGGCTTAGGCATGGCTAATTCAATTTTGGTGTAAGGGTTCAATTTGGGTCAAAATGGCTAGAAGTTAGGTTTGGGTTAGGTTAGCCATGACATTGAGCTCAATTGATTGATCAAAATTATGTATATGATTGTCATAAAGATTTTTTGTGAAGTATTGAAATGATTTTGAGTTCTATTAGAAACTCAATTTGAAGGATTTGGGGATTTTGGTCAACTTGGGCATGTTGGACTTGACTTGGGTCTACGTTGGCTAAGGTTGGGCTAAGTCAAAATTTATGGTTTATAATGGTCTATAAGAATATCATAGGGAGTTTCAACATAAATTGGATGCCAATTTTGGGGTTAAGGCATTCAATTTGGTGGAATTTGGAGACAGCCAATTTGGGGCAAATTTGGGGATTTTGGACTTGGGTTAAAATTGAGTGCATTTGAGGTTTCACCAAGGTAAATTTAAAGTTAAATTTCATGTGTAGGAGTGTTATGAAGAGCTTAGGATTCAAATTGAGTAGGCTATGGGGTTCAATTTGGTGAGATTAAGTCATAGAGCCAAAATTGGGAGTTTGACTTGGATCAAAATTGAGCTCAAAGCATGTGCTAATTAGGCATAGATTTAGTTTATATTAATCAAATGAAAGATGAATTTGTGTTTAGGATTGAAATTGAGGGCAATTAAGTCCAAATTGATGGATATTTTCGGTGAATTTGGGGAAATTGGGCCTTTAAAGACAATTTTGGGCTTTTAGTTAAAATGGTCAAATCAGCCAAATTAGGTTCAATTGAAGGATCCAAATTAGTTTTGAAGACATTTGAAGTGATTTTGGAGATTTTGGACAAGTTTGGGCTGCCAAGGGTATATTTTTGTAATTTTGGAAATTTTGGGGTATTTTGATAATTTTGGAATTTTTGGGTGACTTTGGGTAATTTGGGTATTTTGAAATGGTTTGAATTGATTTTTGAAAAAAAATTGAGTATTTTGAGTGACTTTGGGGATTTTTGGCCAAATTTAAGGTTCCAAGGGCATTTAGGTAATTTGGGTGGATTTAGGAGCAAAAGACCAAGTTGGCTATTTTTGGTAAAATTGGGAACCCAACCACCATATGTTAACTATGGACCAATGGAATCCCTAATTGGGTCCTCTATGTACTGGTCTTGGCTAAACCCTAGCCTAGGGCTAGTGGGTTTAAGGTTTTGAGTGATTGTGGGTTAGAGTGAGTGTAGGTGAGTGAATGTAGGTGGGTGAACTAGCTCCTGACCAACACCCAGGGCTAACCCTAAGGTCAGACAGTCTTATGACTGACCCGACCTATTAAGTACTAGAGGTTAGGACTAATATGTGGAACTTCAAGTTGAGCAAGGAGGAGTCTAGAATTTCTAATGGTGAGGGTTCATTTTCTAGTTTTCTAGGAATAGTCGCAGGAAAGTCATATGGCTAGAGCTTAGGAAACTAAAGAGGGAAAACTAAATCTCAACCAAAAGTGAGGTCAACAAATGGACCCCCAATAGGTTTGGTGTGCTGGGCAAGAACACCGCACGTTAGAACACCGCACGTTTTGGCGTAGACCGACGAGATCAACAAAACCAATACAAATTCCTAAGTCGAGAGACATAGAAGGAGTTTAGGATTTTGTGTGCTATTTGTTTCCGCTGGGGAATTAGCAAGCGAACATTTAATCAAAATTAGGAGGTAGAAACTCTCGCTTGGGATTGGAGAGTGGGTTTGAGTTATCTAACTTTAGGTGCTTATAGAGGATGGAAGCCGATGTTTAGGTGCTTTCCTCGAGGTGGAAATTGAAATTTAGGTATCAATCCCAAAAGAAAGTCAGAATTTAGGTATCGACCTCAAAATATAGGAATCAAAATTTAGGTACTAATCTCGAAATGAAAATTGAAATTCAGGTATCAATCTCGAAAAGATAGTCAGAATATAGGAGTCAGAATTTAGGTAGTGATCTCGAAATTAGAATTGAAATTTAGGTATCAATCTTAGAAAGAAAGTCAGAATATAAGAATCAGAATTTAGGTACTGATCTTGAAATGAGAATTGAAATTTAATTATAAATCTTGAAAAAAAAGTTGGAATTTAAGGATCAGAATTTAGTTACTGATCTCGAAATGAGAATTGAAATTTAGGTATCAATCTCGGAAAGAAATTCAGAAGTTAGGGACCAACCTCGAAAGAAGAGAATCAAAAGTTAGGGACTGATTCTGAAATGAGGGAATCAGAAGTTAGGGACTGATCCTGAAATGAGAACTAAATTTTAAGGATTAATCTCAAAAAGAGAGTCGGAAGTTAGGGATCGACCTCGAAAGTAGGGAATCAGAAGTTAGGGATTGATCCGAAAACTAGAATTGAAATTTAAGGATCAATCTCAAAAAGAGAGTAGGAAGTTAGGGACCGACCTTGAAAGGAGGGAATCAAAAATTACAGATTGATTCTGAAATGAGGGAATCGGGAATCAAAAGTTAGGGACTGATCCCGAAATGAGAATTGAAATTTAGGTATCAATCTCAAAAAGAGAGTTAGAAGTTAGGAACCGACCTCAAAAAGAGGAAATCATAAGTTAGGGACTGATTCCAAAATGAGAGAATCAGAAGTTAGGGACTGATTCTGAAATGAGAATTGAAATTTAGGTATCCATCTCAGAAAGAGAGTTGGAAGTTAGGGACCGACCTCAAAAGGGGGGAAACAGAAGTTAGGGACTAATTTCGAAATGAGAATTGAAATTTACAAAGAGTTTGTAGTGTCGAACCCATAGATATGTGTCATGTGAAAAGGTTGACATTATTGAGGAAGATATGTATAATTTTGTGAGGTTTTGTGCAGAACGTGAAATTCCGCAAAGATGTGAAGATAATTAATACAGACAAAGATAGTCGTGCTACATGAGCAAAGAGTTAGAGACCCCGAAATTGAGAGAATCAACTCAAGAGATTTATTTTCTTTTTTTGTTGTTTTTATTATATTTAATTATCAAAATATGTTTTCAAAAATCAAATTTTTTTTGTTGGTTGATTTTTTTAAAAAGTATTTTGTTTATATCTTATTATTATCAAGTTTTTATTGCTTAGTTCTTCATTCATAGTAGTTTCGAACCAACATATGGCTCTGTGCTTTTATCCATCACACAGAAGGGCAAGTGAACGAACGGATAAAATTCTAAATAAGATTTTATTAATCTGCTTCAATAGGTGTTACAGATTAAGCACAGGCAAAAGCCTTAAAAGGTACAATATGCTGAATGCATGAAAGTACATTTGAATATGTCTCATGCTGGGTACATATCACAAGATGAACATATCCAATACATATATCATCATATAAGCTGTGTTGAATCGCAGTAAAAGGGTGTCCTCTGAATGTCTGTTTCTGGTGGGGCGAGCTCCCGATCGAGCTGACCTACTAAACCACGCTCCAAGGCAAGAGTTCCCTTTGCGTGTACTTAGAGGTGCAACCCTTCATAGCTCGTATGGTAGTATCTCTTCCAACACTGGATATGATTGAAATCCATATGACATTTTGCTGTCATCCATCATTCAGAAAGTTACAGACACCCTACAGCGTTGTACCCCTGGAATGGAATGTTTGGCGATGTCTGCTCCATTTCCTTTAAGAACCAACATTGAACCCACAGGTAGCAGAATCTCCACGGATCCTTTGAATTCGCCGGGGCCAACGACATCTATTTCTTTTCCAAATAAAATGTTTCTTTTGCTCCTGAAAGAGACCATGCAGAAATGTCTCACAAAGTTGTGATGATCAATATGTGGGGGTATGCAGTCACCTTCATCATATATATTGATGATAAAACTCTTGGGAATACATTCGGCTGGAAGTATGCTCTATCAGACCATTCTCTTAATCATCCATTTTATCATGGGAGGTAGTGGGTCCACCTGATTATGTCTCAAAATCCTCGGGGGATTTCCTTGTCTGTTCTTGGTGAAGTTGTAACAGCAGCCACATTGTATAGAGATCCTGCCCTTTCCACGTATCCATTTCCATGGCTCAGAATAGGTTCTTTCCATTAGAAGGCCAGCTCGAACCCTGTCTCTTAAATAAAAAATGTAGTCGAGAATACTTCTTTCATTGATTTCAGAGAAGACCCTAGTGTATATCTTCAAGCCTTTTAGTATGTTGATGAATCTTCCTTGAATTTATTCATAAAATTTAAATTCCCTTTTGTTTACTTTACTCATCTTATAGTATTCTGCCTTGGAGACAATCGGCGGCTGTCGAGGATACTCCCTCGTTTCAGTATCAGCAAGAATCCTTGTTGGTGCATCTCTGTATCCAACGGAATATATGACTCTGTATCCAACGGGGTATACGGTTGCCCCATCGAGTGATCAGTGGTATGAAATTCATTATCAGTGGACGCATACTCCTCCAAAGTACTGTAACACTCCAGGCGGAGGATGATGGAGGGCGTTGTAGTCCGGGCATTCCATAAATGCCCCTGTAGCTGGTGTACGTGTAGGTATATCGGTGTTGCATGTCATGCAACCCGTACAAAGAACATCTGAAACTTGTGGTATCTCCAGCTCTGTAGTGAATTCAGACTCATCGTCTGTCGCAGGTAGGCTAGAAGAGGTCTCTCTCATGCCTAGATTGTAGATATTCCTCTTAGGATAGAGGTGAGCAAGCTTTCTACCTCCTTCTGGCGTCTTCTTTCTTCATGTAAGAAACCCATATATTTTTGGCGGTTGGCATTTTTACGTTGAGTCCTCCGCAGCAGTGCATCTGGTGGTCTTTCATCATTTGCAGCGACCAGGCCCCTGGTTGGTGTAGTTATCATAGACGGCATGTGACTAGTCCCCTCTATCGGGTCTTGCTGTACTATCACAGTTTTCCCCTTTAGTGAGGAATTACCTCTAGTGCTTAACCTTAGTAGCGATGGTAGCCCTTCTTTTTCTTGATGGCTAACTGCATCCATTTGAGGGCCCTCATAGTCCATGTCAACTTGATTGAAGTCCATGTGAAGTCTATGGTACCACCCTGTGACACCCTTTCCTCACTAAGTTCGAGATTCTAGACATCTTTGAAAGCAAAAATCGGCCTCTGGCCTGACATTTTTTCTACAGATGACAGGAAAAACATCAATGAGCTGAAATTTAGCAGGAATAAGAACAAAAAAAGTGTTTATTAAAGAAAATTTTAGTTTATGTTGGTGAGAAAATTATTCATTTATGTATGTGTTTTGTTTAGTTTAGTAGAATATCTAATTTAGAGGTAGAAAAGAGAAAAAATTGAAGTATGTAATTTTGAAAATTCTCATTATATGGAGGTTAACAAAATTTGGACCCGATCACAAATGTTTGGCCAAACAAATAACCCCAGAACAATTAAAATTTTAAAATTTCAATTCAAGCAATGTCAAGTTGCATAGAATGTCTTCAAGTATTGTCCATTGATTGACAACATGGGTCCCTCACCCCAAAAATCTACTAGCTGGTAGGCACCTCCTGTGTAGATCTTTTCCAAGACAAATGGTCCCTCCCAAGTTGGCTTGAATTTTTCACCTATCTTGCAGTGTGCAAGAATTGACCTTTTGAGCATGAGTACAAGATCACTAACTTTGAATATCCTTGGGCAGACCAATTCATCATGATCTTGTACCATCTTCGCTTGATAAGGCTACAAATATTGTTGTGCTTCTAGTCGTTTTCCTTCGGGACTTTCCAATTCCTCAAGT
The DNA here is from genome assembly GCF_001263595.1 of Phalaenopsis equestris. Lineage (NCBI taxonomy): Eukaryota > Viridiplantae > Streptophyta > Magnoliopsida > Asparagales > Orchidaceae > Phalaenopsis > Phalaenopsis equestris. The sequence continues at coordinate 42,782 of NW_018250700.1, read as the reverse complement.
ATGAGCTTTGCACTTTCTTCTATTGTCAGCTGAATGGCAACAATGACTCTGAGAGATGGCGTTTGAACTTCTAACGGTAGTACGACCTCGGACCCATAAACGAGCGAGTAGGGTGTAGGTACACTGAGTGGGAGTCTTGAACATTGTCCGGTAGGCCCACAAAGCTTCTAGCAATCTGTTATGCCAATCTCTTTTATTTTCTTCCAGTGTCTTCTTCTAAATCTGTACCAGTGTCTTGTTGAAGTCCTTGGCCAGGCCATTTGACCTAGGATAGTAAATTGTAGAGTATCTCCAGTCTATCCAGTGCCGTTTGACAAAATTGTTGATTTTGTTGCTTTTGAAGGCTGACCTATTATCGAAGATTATTCTGTGTGGAACTCCAAAATGTTAGACAACTTGGCTTTTGAAGAATTGAAGGACGTGTAATGCCGTAACCTCTCATAATGACATTGCCTCTGCTAATTTGGAAAAGTAATCTGTAGCGGCAAGTATAAATTTGTGTCCCTTGGAAGACGGAGGGTCTATCAGACCTATTATATATGTGCCCCAACACTCGAATGGACATGAGCTAATGGTTGGGTGTAGCACATTCAGAGGTTGGTGCAAGACCACCCCATGCACTTGGCACTGGTGACATTTTCTGGTTGTATCCATATAGTCGGACATCATTGCCGACTAATAATATCAGAGTCTTTTGATCATTATATTCATCTTTGTTCCTAACTGGTGAGCACCACACAATCCAACGTGTACTTCTTTGACAATATTTTGTGCTTATGCTCTGCTTAGGCACCGTAGCGATATCTGATCGAATGATCTTCTGTAAAGGAAATCACCCACTAAGGCGTACGACATAGCCCTTCTTGTGATGTGGTGTGCTACTGACTTGTCCTCCGGTAGCTTTTCAGTATGCAAATATTCTATTAATGGCTTATGCCAATCTTCTTTGTTATCAGCAACCGCAATCATCGTTTCTTCTTCTCTTCCGAGCTTGTGTAGATTTTTAGGTTGATTTTAGATAAAACTTGTCTTCCTTGTACTGTGATGTCAATGAAATCCTCCGGGGGACATGCCAATTCCGTAACATGTTTTCCTAGAGTGTCAGCATGGGTATTATCTCCCCTACAAATCCGAGAAAGTTACGTTGGGGATCTGTTCCAGCAGCTTCATTGTGTACCAGTGGTATTGTGCTAACCTTGGTTTCAAAATCCTCTATTCCAGCAGCTTCATTGTGTACCAGTGGTATTATGCTAACTTGTGTTTCAAAATCTTGTATTATCTAACAACTTGTTGAATGACGAGTTGTGAGTTACCATGGATGGTAATATCTATTATATACATCGAGATTGACAACTCCAACCCGGTAATTAGCGTTTCATATTATGCTTCGTTGTTGGTACATGGCTCTGTCAGGTGATAAGAGAACCTCAACATACCTAGGTGTAACTGTGCCTGATCCTTTTTCTTTTCTGGCTGACAAAGCTTCATCGAAGTACATCTCCCAGTGTTGCGCACCGGAGAAATCCATTTGTAATACTTGTTCATCTAGTGATTTGTCATTAAGAGGGGACCCAGTTAGAAGTGGGTGTGCAACGAGGAAGTCTGCTAAAATCTGTCCCTTGATAGCACGGAGGGGAACAAAAGTTATATCAAGTTTCAATAAAATCATTTCCCATCTTGCTAGACATCCGAAAAGTGTTGGTCGGATCATCAAATATTGCAATGGATTGACTTTTTAAATGAGGGTAATCTTATGAGAAAACATGTAATGTCTAAGCTTTTGAGCAGCGAAAATAAAAATTAGACAATGCTTCTCAATTGACGGATACCTTATCTCCATCGGTATTTGGCAACAACTCAAGTATTAGAGTGCATTTTCCTTACCCTCGTCAATGACTTGGGCTAAGAGGGCTCCAAGAGAGTCATCTAAGGCCGCAGTATAAATTATTAAAAGGCTTCTCAGGGATAGGGGCTGCCAAAATAGGAGGCGTCATTAAATATTATGTAACGTCCTCAAAGGCCCGTTGGCATTTCTCTTCCCAAATAAATTTGGCTTCCTTTTTAATTAATGCCGAGAAGGGCTGACACCTACCTGAGAGATTAGAAATAAAGCATCTCAGATATACCAATTTTTCTTGGAAGGAACATAGTTGTTTCAAGGTTTTGGGTGGAGGCATTTCCAAGATAGCTTTAATCTTATCTTGGTCAATCTTGATTCCTTAATAATGAACAACAAATCCTCTAAATTTCCTGGAGGTAACGCCAAAAGTGCACTTTAAGGGATTCATCTTAAGATCATTTTTTCGTAACCGTTAGAACACGATCCTCAAATCATACAAATGGTCTATTTTTTGTTTACTTTTGACCAAATCATCCACGTAGCATTCCAATTGGTTGTGAATGAGATAATAAAAAATCTTTGTCTCATTGATATGTCGCTCCAACGTTCTTCAACCCAAACGACATAATTGTGTAGTAATAAAAAATCTTTGTCTCATTGATATGTCGCTCCAACGTTCTTCAACCCAAACGACATCATTGTGTAGCAGAAAATTCCAATAAGTGTTCTGAAGGTTGTAAGTGCTGCATCTTCGGGAGCCATCTTGATTTGAGTGCATCCCGACGATCCATCCATGAAGGAAAAAAATTCATGTGTTAAAGCGATATCCACCATCATTTTTGGTATTGGCAACAAAAAATAATCTTTTGGACATGCTTTGTGCAAATCCCTAAAGTTGACACATACACAAATTTGTCCATATTTCTTCTTAACAGGTACAATGTTAGCTAACGACATGGGGTATTGCTCTTCTCTTACAAAATTAGAGTCTATTAACTTCTTCACCTCGACAATGACTTGTTGCTCTATTTTGAGGTGCATTCTTTTTAGAGCTTGTTTTACTGGGGTCATACATTTGTCCACCTTGAGTTTATGAACTGTAACTTCTGTTGACAGTCCTGACATTTCATTGTAGCTCCTGACGACTTCACCTCGACAATGACTTGTTGCTCTATTTTGAGGTGCATTCTTTTTAGAGCTTGTTTTACTGGGGTCATACATTTGTCCACCCTCAGTTTATGAACTGTAACTTCTGTTGACAGTCCTGGCATTTCATTGTAGCTCCTGACAGCAATCTTTGAATTCTGTTTATAGTTTAATCAACTCTATAGATTCTTCATCGTTGAGTAGAGAACATATAAATGTAGGTTGGGGCTGCTCTTCCAACTTGAGGTTAATTTCTTTCAATTCATCAACAGTTGATTTGATTTCCTCATCAAATTATGGCGAAGCATCTTACATTAGTTGATCAGTAGATCCTCCACATGAGGCAATCCACTTCCGATCCGCTAGCAACAACCACGCAAAATTCTGAATCATCAACTGGTCCTAGTCCGACTGTACCAAATCCGAGACCCTCTTTCGAGTTGGGAGTTCTACTTTTAACACTCCATAACTTTACAAAAAGTTGTAATTTATCTTTTGGAATTTGTTTTGGCAAATGTCCTAGTTGAATTAACTTTTATACACAAGTCAAAAAGTAACCAAAAGGCAATTCCATTAATTCATTAGAATCATCATCCAAATTTACATCATTTTTAGAACTAATAGAAGTAGAAGCACGATAAAACTTGATCTGCTTTGAACTAGCACTACAAACTTCCTTGACCTCTAAACTCTCGACCTTTTAAGAAAGAATCAGAGTAAGGGACATGGTGTTCACATAGTGGTTTATCCAATCATACATTATTTCATATTCACTTTTCTTCGTATCTTTTAAGGATATCTTGTACTGAGGTTTCTTTTGTTTTGTCATCATTATTTCATCTTTAGAACTTTCTTCAACACCAATGATGATGGTCGGCCTAGTCCGTTCAACCATTAAATTGGTTCTTGCTCGTCCACGTCCCCAGCCTCAACCTCGGGTGCGGGAACTAAAAGAACCCCCACCAATTTGTTGTAAAAGAGTGATGGAAGATTGCTGAAGTGGAGTTGAATGGCTTCCTCTTTGTACTTTTCAGAATCTTCACTTTTAATTGTCACAATTTCAAATTTCACAGGAAAAGACATTTCTCTTTGGAGATTCATAGTAGGCAGTGTCTTCGTGAATACAAACTTCATGAACTGAAAACAATTGTAGATCTCCCTTGATACAATGTTCTTGTTCTTCTTTATATTACTTAATGCATTAGTGTAGAGATGATAGAACCATGTTGTGTTCATGAATCCATGGTCGACCCAGTAGAGCATTAAAAGAGGCTTCGATGTCAATGATATGGAGCTTAGTGGTTGTTGCTAGTTCTCCAATTTTCATAAGTAATGTAATTGATCCAAGGGATCTCTCTCTCTTTTCGTTAAATCCTCTTAATATCATTTTATTGGTTGTACGCTCCTGAGCTTCAATATCCAAAAAGGCCAATGTCTGTAGACTCATAAAGTTGAGGGATGCTCCAGGATCTACCAAAACTCTGGACAACATGAATCTACCGATGTTAACGGAGATATAGAGTGTTCAATTGTGGTCGCCGGTACCGAGCAACAAGTCTTCATCTTTGAAGGTTACCCCAGATTTTTGTTTCAATGAACAAACACCATCAAAAGATATGCTGGCCAACTGGGCTAAGCAAATCTCTGGGTCAAGCAAGGCTGTAACCAGAGACTCTCATCTCTTTTAATAGGAGCGTCGTAGAAGCTTAATTTGGCTGGAAACTTCCTAAGATAAGCTAGCACATTAAAATCCACTTTGTATGATCCTCCAATTTTCTCTTGTTTATGTGGTTCTTCTATTGGTGGAGGTGGAGATAGCTCTTCTCGAGTTACTATTTGCCTTCTTTTATCCACTGGAGCTGTTCTTGGGGGTAACATTCTCCTGCTCCTTAAGTTCACTTCTACAATTTTTTCTTCTTGAGATACCATTGTTGAATCTTCTGGTGTTTCTTCTTTGTCGAAAAGATCTAAGTTGATGGTAAGCGGTGCGACGTGGAGCTCGAAGATTGGCTCTTCACTCCCGACAGTGTCGTAGTTGGTATCATCGATATCTTCTTTGGTCTTGTTAACGAGTTCATCAGACGCAAGTATGATCTGAGGATTGGTTTGAAAATCAAGATCAAGGATAGATTGGTCAAAATCAATTACGTTATCACCAGTGACAGTTAAAACGTAGTCGAAATCATAATTATTATATTCATAAGACCCCGCAGGGGTAAAAGGATAATCATACAAGGTCAAGGGTTCGAGAATTTTCTTCCTCGAATTCCATGAATTCAAGACAACTAATTTAATAAAGGCAGCCCCTATCCTACCCCCCATGCTATCAGTCTTCGTGGTGGTATTCTTCTTCTTCTTCTTTGTCTTTGAAGATGAAGGATCTTTTGGTGAAATCTTCATCTCGAGTTTGGCAGGCTAAAGACTTTGAACGGAGACATGTTTTGAAGTATTCTGAATTTAGTTTAGTATTTTCTTGGACGATTTGCTCCAAACTGTACTCCATCCATCTTTTCCAGTATATGGGTCAAATCATAGAGATTCACTCAACCGAAACCATATTTATAGAACCTTTTTCAGGTTCTTTCAAATATTCTGTCGGGATCGTTATATTCCCATCTTTAAGATTTTTTTCGAGTCAATCTCTGAAGAAAAAACAACCTTCTATAGTGTGTCCAAGCAATCTATGATGCGTGAAATAATTTGGTTGATCTTTCTTGTCAACCTCTTTAGGTTTCTTTGGATCTGGTAGTCTGAACTCAGGCTTCTTCATCAGACTTCCGAACATCTTGGGGATGACTTCATCTTTGAAGGAATACACCACTTCCTATCATTCTATCAAAGATATTCTCTTATTCTCTGCTGGGTATGATCCTCCCTAAGGCGGTTGCTGACTAGACTGACAGTATTGTTGTGTCTATTTTTTAGCATGTTTGATGACGATTGACGAAGATTTTCTATATGTATCTTCATTGGTTGTTTTCCTTTATCGACAATTTCCACTATTCTTAACTTCTTTTCAAATACTCTGGTTGCCTTGGATTTCTCATGAGAATCCATATGTTTGATTTCTTCTTGAAGAGTGCTGGCTTGGCTGAGTAGCTTCTCGAAAGATTTAATGGTGAGTCCCTTGAGCATGAAAGCTACTGGCCCATGGATGCTCTTGAGTAAGATCTCAATTGCATGATGTTCTTGCAGCTGAGGTTCACATTTCATGCTAAGGTTTCTTCATCTCAAGATATAGTCCACTAAATTCTCATTGGGCTTCTGCCTTTCCATTATGAGATCTCCTATAGAGACGTGATGTTGGGCTTTGACAAATCTTTTCACGAACAACTGTTCAAACTCAACAAATTTCTTAACTGATCCATTGGGTAATTTGACATACCAATCAAAAGCGATCTCTGACAGGCTGCTGACAAACTGACAGCCTGCTGACAAACTGAGGGAAAATCAAGGCTTCGTTACCTCCAGTATTACCACAATTGGCTCATAAATGTGCTATGTGCTGCCTGGGATTTCCAGTCCCATCGAATATCTTAAAGTTTGGTGACACAAAACCCTTAGAGTAGGGTATGACATCGAACTTCTCCAGGTAATGTCTACCCTTTAAAACTAATGCACCACTCTTAGGTTGGGCTAAGGCCTCCCAAACTTACTCGACCATTTTCTTAAACTCCTTTTCTGGCATGGCGCTTGATGGAGAGTCCTTTTGTTGCTCATCTCTGTTTGCTGAGGCAACTTTCCTTCTTTCATCTGTGATATGTATAAGTTCCGGTTTGTTGAGTTCTGGGGGGGCTAACTGTGGTGGTTGAGAATGTCCCTAAACTGTGGCCATGGCGGTCATGGCAGCGGCCATCTCTTCCATTCTTTTCTCCATTTGGCTGATTTGTTCATCCCTCAGGAAGACAACCCTAGACAACTCATCTATGACGTTCTCTTCAACAAGAGGTTGAGTGTCACGTGCAGTTGCAACGACTCTGCTTTCAATGACATGAACATCCATGAAATCTTCCTTGAGGTACTCGTTAAAGTCAAAATCTTCATCATCATCATCAATGAAAACTCCATATTCCCGGGCTAATTTGGAAATCTCAATCCTGAGCTTTTTGACGTTTTCTTCAATTATTTATTCTTGGATTGTCTTAAGGTCCGGAGGACCCTGCTGGACCTCCTCCACTTGCTCCTCCATCTCGCTAGCAATTGCTGCGACAATATCAGATACTTTGGACCCTTGCTTCATTCCATGATCTTGCCTTATGGGCTTTTTGGACTGTATCGGTACAGCGACCTTGGGTAACCATACCTCCTTCTTTGACGGTGATGTTTTGAGATGGAATGTCTCAGCAAAAATATCGACACGTCGAGGAAAGGTATGCTCCTCATGTTGCAGACCGGATACGACACTGGGCAATCTCATCATCTTTTCCTTTAGAACTTTAGAAACATCTTTATAGTGGGTGATTGGTAAAATTCTTGAACCAAGATGTGACTTGACAGGTCGATGGCCTGTGGGTCTAGTGGCAGTAGAATCGGTGGTAACAATAGCGGTATCAACTCTGCTCCCCAAACAAAACCAAACGTGAATGAGAGTAGGCAAAGCTTCAGTTGATTTTTGAGATCGTTTGGCAGTTCTGATATCCCTTAAAATTTCTTTCTTCATGCAAGTGGATACTGCACGTCCCACTTGTTTGAGTAACTCACCAACTGAACAACCTTCTTTAACAACTAGTCTCTGAAAAACTGAACTAACTCGGGTGATAAGAGCAGGCTTCTTCCTCTCCTCACCATGTCCATGAAGTGACGGTAAAGTAGCGGTGATCTCTGGATACTTTCGTATCCATTGGTATCCATTAAGGGATGGAACTTACTCCCTTACAGAAGTGAATAGGTCTTCAGTAATCCTGACTCATCGTGGTGAGGATCTTCATCAACAGGTACTTCCTTAGAAGTCTGGGCTCTAGTAGCCCTCCGAACCTTCTGGCTGTAGTTTCTCCTTTAGGTTTGGGTTAATGGTACAGTCCTCGAACTTGATCCAATTTCAAACACTAATGGCGGGACAACTAAACCCTCAGTTGGGTCTTCAATGATCATAACTTCTTTTCCCTTAGCAGCAATGGGAGCAGCTGGCTTGGTAAGTTGCCTGGTGGCAGTAGTCTTGACCTTCTTGTAGGAAAGGGAAATCCTGAGGGCAGCTCAGACTAAACTCAACAGACGGTTCCTGAACTTTTGGAGCGATAATTTTCATCGCGACGAACGGGGTTTCCCAAGGATGACCTCAAGATCTTCAAATCCTCCTCAAAACTTAACGGTGGGAGCGACATTGTGGGCGTTGCGGCTCATCGGCAGGGTGCAGGAAAAAGATAGTGTAGGGGATGTCATTTCAACAGCTTCAAAAGAGAAAGCTCTTGGGTTAGCTATTTGGCCAATACCTCGTAATCTTAATGCGAGCACTAAAATTAGCAGAGGCCAATCTGTATACCGGGTAAGTCTTTATTTAATTTGTGGAGGTTTTAAAATTTTAGTAAAAGTAGTTTGAAGGTAGAAATATTTAATTAGTAAAAGGAAAATTTAAAGAGCACATGCATCATGACATAATCCGATTTAATTTGCAAAACAACAAATCAAACTCAAAATGGAAAAAGTGAAGTTTAGGACCCAGTGCGGGACCAACTTAACAACGCACAGTGCCGAGGTGGTATTAGTCCACCAATAAACCTATTGGGGGTCCAAATTCACATGAAGATTAAAAAGTCCTTAATGAACTCCTGGACCTCCCTGGTCGAAGGTGATTGAAAAGACGGTCCTAAAGTCCAAAGAGTTGATCGTACTTTCCCTAGACAGAAATGGGTAAAGCATGCCAATAGAAGAAAAGTAATTTGGTCCAAGAGGGACATGGACACATTATCAATGTATGAATATAATATTTCCTGAACTAAATGGAGAGAAAAGCTTTTCCCCAGCTGAGTCACCATAAGCTGTCGGCACTATTTTTTGTGTGGAGTTCCCCGTTAGAAGCTGTCGGCCGCCGGAATTGAAATCCCGTCGCCCGCTTTGGAAGTACATTTAATTTACATATATATAATTTAGAAAGATATGAAATCAAACTAACCCCATATTTGTCATATTTTAAATTAAAGAGCATTATACCTTAAACTTTGTATCTATCCTGAAAGACAAACACAAGACTTGAGGATGAGGATTGATCAAATAAACTAAGAAATATATGACATCCATTTGGTTTGTGAAACCATTTTATTTTCCAACAAGTTCTCCGAATTAATATGAAAAATTAAATAGGGTTTATATTAAGCTGGGTTCGGAAAAACTTTCTATAAGGGCAAGCCCCTATAGTTAATTACATCTTAGATAATCGAGGTCACCTAAGAAAACTCTCGATAATAATCAGGAAATATTATCTTCAAAGAGGTCAAAAGGTTAGGACTTTTCAACGAGATCAGACAAAGAGGTGCGTAAGGGGAATGGTTCAAATTTAGAACATTTTGTTGTAGAGTCCAAAGGAAGGAGGGAGAACTAGGGAACGTCATAGATCCGGAGGAGAACTAAATGACTTCCCAAGATATCCTAGTGTTTGGCTTTTGTTTTGAGGAGAAATATTTAAAAATTTCATCTTGCCAATTTTATTTGTTTAGGGCTTACATTTGTGAGAAAAGATCACACAAATAGCTTGGAAAATGTGACTGGTCGCGACGGACGACAACCTCGGAATCCTAAGATGAGTTAGGGCTTATATTGTACAGCAGAGCTATACAAAAGCCTAATGAAAAGGTTGAGAATTTATGTTGTGTAAGCAAACAACCTTGAAGTCCTATGGCTTGTTGTTTAATTCTAAGGAAAGAATTTGATTTAGCTGTTGTAGACGTATTTTGCTGTTGAAGATGGTCGTGCTCCCCACCATGCGAGCTCCAAGCTCCTTGCTGTAATAAGTTTAAGGTTTCTATTATGTCAGGTTATGATGCCAAATCAAACGTCCATATGGTTATGGTTCTTTAAATGTTATGGGGCATGTTAAAATTTATTAGAGCGACACCGCTTAGGATCCTACTTTTCCCTCGTTCCGGTACCACCAATTTCTATTAGATTCACTTAGTCCAAATAAATTTACTAAACTCAACTTAATGAGTTCCATACTTTCATTTAACTACGGGAAATCTCGTTAGCAACTGTAGGTTACCTCCTCCGAGGGATTCCTGATCAATCAATATAGACGTCTTAATTTAGTTATGGAGTTATGGTTTTGTGTGATGTTTGTGATTAAATTTTGAGTTTTCTTATATTTTGAATGTTTTGGAGGTGATTTTTATCTTTGTTGATTTTTGTTTTGGTTTTGGTTTTGGTTTTGGGGCTATCCTAACAGTTTTAGTTTTCATGCGGTTTTCATGCAGGGTGACATCATTGTTTAACATGCAAGTTTGAAATAAGAAGTACAAGAAGGTAAATGAATTAATTTAAAAGCGTACCTGTCAAGTCTTCTCACTCCACCACCTGAAAGGTTAGTACTTACAAGTATTTCAAGAAGGTTTAAGTTGTAAGAGTAGATGAAGGTTTAGCTACCAAACCCTAAGTTATGACTACCAAACCCTTTATGATTTTATTGAATCTCGGAAGATCCTAGTGGATAATTTTAGAACAGAATATGGCAAGTCCAATTTGCCCTTCAAAATATCCAATAGATTTCAAAATGTTCAAGGTGTGGCCCAAGATCATTTTGAATGTCTCTTGAAATATCCCAAGTTCATTTTGATCTTATCATAATGTTCCAATAATCATCTGAGGCTAGAGTGTGGCTACCTCATTGCTTGTTGAATCTTAACAATTTAATTATCCCAAGATAGCATACTATGTAGTAAATTGATGTTTCATTTAAAAGTTATGTGAGTGGGTGCCCTTAAGGCATGTTTGAGTCATTAAGATTGTGGTGCCCGGAGTTAAAGTCAGACTTGTAGTGCTTAAAGATGTTAATCACCATTCATATCATTTTCTAAATCCAATCAACTTGAGATTAGACATCGAACCTATGTCACTACCAAGCCTTTAACAATCATAATGAGTGACATGGTGGTTTTCAAAGTTTTGATTTAAGTGCAATATATCCTTATAAATGATCACATCATCCTCAACTTGGGCTTAAGAAAAGTAAATTATCAGCTCCCGGCTTAAGCCTGTCACTTAATAATCATTTGATCTTTAATTGACTTCCAAGTCATGAAGATTAGGAGAATTATGCTTTTGATTGATGATGTGCAAGGGTGTTGAATGGTTTTCTACCTTTTAGCTCTATTGTATTTCAATCATCCAAACAAGTTTATTTAGATCAAAATTACCCATTTTCCCTTTGATAATCCTAAATTTTGATTATGATACTAAAGTCTAAAATTTCCACTTTGCCATTGGGGCACTTCACCTCATAACTCATTAAACAAAACTCAAATGATTTTGAGGGTTTAAAGTATCATATCCATGAGGTAATTATGATATTAGAGGAGGATATGTGGACCTCTCAAGTTTTAATTTAATTTAGATAAATTTTCAAATCCAGAAAGTAAGATTTTCAAAAGGTGATTTGTTTAACTTCCCAAAATAAAGTTTTTATTTATGATAAAATTATCATAGGATTCCTTAGGTTAAAGGTATATTTAGGTAAAATTTCATGATTTTTTAATTAAATTTTCATTATTATTATTTTAGTTTAGATCAGTTTTCATGATTTATTTTAAATAGAAAATAGTGTATTAATTACAAATTTTTTTTATAGTTTTATTAGAGTTCTCTGAGTTTAGAAAACTCAAAGAAGCAAATTTTATATTTTTGTGATTTTTAATTAATTTATTATAATTATTTTAGTGAGAAAATAAAGAAAATTCATTTTTAGGCTTTTAAAAATTCATTTTTAACTTAGAAAAATTAGGAAAAATATTTTATTGACTCTCAAGTGATTAGAGAATAGTTAGGGACATTTTGAAATATTTTTTTGTATTTTTGGAATTTCTATTTATTCATAATTATTTTAAATTCAAAATGAGGCTCAAAATCAAGTAATTTACCAAAAATAAATTTTATTTTTCCTAAGTACCTCTTATCACAAGGAACTCGGAAAACTACTTTTCATAATTTTTCTAAGTGTATTTAATTTATTATAATTATTTTTCTACAAAAGTACAAGCTTTCTTAAAAAATCCACTTTAGTGCCTAAAATAAGCGAAATAATTTTCAAATTTTTTCAGTGGGTAGATTTCTATGAACAATGTGGAGTTAATTTTGTTATTTTCTTATATATATTTAATTTACACAAATTAATACAAGATATTCACATTTAGCTAAGTATAGAAATTTACAAAATGATTTAAGGCATCACAATATTTTTCCTAGACTTCTCTGACCACAGAAAACCTACTAAAATTATTCTCATAATTTTTCAAGTGATGTTTTGATTTATATAATTAAAATAAGCCAAAATGGTCGCATTAGCTTGAAAATTACGGTTATAAGCGTAGAGATGCTCTCTAACCTTGGAAAAATGAGAAAACATCCCCTTTGTGATGAGGAATAAACCCTAAAAGTATCAAGCCATGATGAGCACTCCTTAGTTATGGAGAGTTAAAATACTACAGAGGGTATTTAATTAATTTAAAATTATATGTTTGAAAATAATTTTTATTTTTAGTCCACATTATTCTCCTATGTTCACTGAGCAAGAGGGTACTTTTCTTTTATTTTTATGATTTTTCTAGAGAAAGATATGGATTTTTTAAGTTTAGGCATTTAAAATAATTAAAAAATCCCATATTTTTCTACTTATCCACGTGGCGCCAACTCATCCTCGTACACTTCAAAGGCTCCATGCATCGCTCTACCATTTGATGCTGCCAACCACGTAGCCTCCACACGAACCGTGCTTTATGAACCATGGATCTATTCTACTTGATCTCCTCTGTCTGTTGAAGACACGCGAGATCGGACAGCTCTCCGTTATCATCCTTGGGTGCCCTAACCTATGAGCCGTTCACACTAAATCCTTAAGATCTTGGTTTAAACTCAATCAAATTGCATGGGGTTTATTTTTAAACCTTCATTTACTCGAGACAAGCCTATTTATATGGATTATATGGTATGAAATACAGTAATACCTTTGTCTGAGAGGGGAGGCCTCAATCAGATGGTTGTGGTAGCTTTGATTGGTTTCAACGAACCTCCGGATGAAGTCCCAAGCCCTGGTGAATGGTTTAGGTATAAATTCGATCAAGGTGGTTTTCAGGTGTTGGTCTAAACCTAGGTTAGAGGCTATTTCAGAGGGGGCTTTTGTGGGGGATCAACTTCTCTCACTGTGAGATGATATGTGCATAAGTAATTGGATTTTGGTGAGTTGTGGAGCTGTGGAGCTGTGGAGAGTTCTGTCCTAGTTTTGGCAGAAATGTAAGCTCAAAATTGAGTTTCCACAATGGGGATTAGTGGAAGAAAATGTCGGGCTTCAACTGAGGAGGTCTTAGGGAGTCTTTGAGAGCAATTTGGCAGATTTTTCAGGCAGATTTTCCTTAAGAAAATTTTAGCTCTCTTTTCTTGGTCATGGAGGTGAGGTTTAAATAAAATGGCCTAGGGTGGCTGTCATGGTCAATTGAGGGGTGCAAAATGGTGCTTAGGTGGAGGGTTTTGAAGTGCTAAAGCAAATTGGTATTGACCAGCTCAGGGGTTGGTCGGCAGGGCCAGGGGAGGTGGCCAGGTGGTCAGGTGAGCCAGTGGGAGGGTTTAATCCTCAATGGAAAGTGAGGTAAGTTTGGGTATAAATTTTAGCTTGGGGCTCTCCATTTTGGTGTTTTCCGACCACTAGGTTGGTCGGCAGGGCCAGGGGGGGTGGCCAGGTGGTCAGGTGAGCCAGTGGGAGGGTTTAATCCTCAATGGAAAGTGAGATGGGGGAGATTTTTAGTTAAGGCCCATAAATGGGCACAAATCCCTTAATTTAGAGATCCAATGGTCCATAGCTCACCATGGTTGGTCCTAGGGGGTTTAACTTGGTCAATAGAGTGTGCTTAGTGACTGTGGAGTCATCAATTTGGTGGTTTTGAGATGGCTAAGTTAATTTTGGTGCATGGGCCCAATTTGGATCAAAATGGCTAAAAGTTGGGTTTGGGTTAAGCTAACCATGAATTTGAGCCCAATTGATTGATAAAAATTGTATGGATGATGGTCATGAAGATTTTTGGTGAAGTATTGAAATGATTTTGAGTCCAACTGGAAGCTCTATTTGAAGGATTTTGAGATTTTGGTCAATTTGGGAATGTTAGATTAGAATTGAGTCTAGGTTGAGCTAATCTTAGAATTTCGCTCACTTAAATGGTCCAAATGATCAAGGAAAATGTTATGAAGATTTTTTATGAAGGAATGGAGTGGAAATTTTGGGGTTAAAGCTTTCAAATTGGTGGAATTTGGAGACATAGCCAATTTGGGGCAAATTTTGGGATTTTTGGACTTGGGTTGAAATTAAAAGAAATTGAGGCTTCACCAAGGCCAAATGAAGGTCAAGTTTGGTGTTTTGGAGTGTTATAAAATATTTATGATCGAAATTGGGGCAAATTAATTTGGTGAGATTAAGTCATAGGGCCAAAATTGGGGGTTTGACTTAGATTAAGATTGTGCTCAAAGCATGAACCAAATTGATGGATATTTAACTGATGGAAATTTAAGGTAAATTTGGGGAAATTGAGACCAAATTGATGGACATTTAAGGTAAATTTGAAGAAATTGAGCCTTTAAAGGCAATTTAGGGGGTTTTAGTCAAAATGGTTAAATTAGCCAAATTGGGTTCAATTGAAGGGTTAAAATTGGTTTTGGAGACATTTGAAGTCATTTTGGAGGTTTTGGGAAAGTTTGGGGTGCCAAGGGTATTTTTGTAATTTTGGAAGTTTTGGGGTATTTTTGTAATTTTGAAAATTTTGGGTAATTTGGGTATTTTGAAATATTTTGAAATGATTTTTGAACAAATTTGGGTATTTTGAGTGAATTTGGGAATTTTTGGCCAAATTTAAGTTTTCAAGGACATTTAGGTAATTTGGGTGGATTTATGGACAAAAGGCCAAGTTGGGTATTTTTGGTAGAATTGGGAAGCCAACCACCATATGTGAACTATGGACCAATGGAATCCCTATTTGGGTCCTCTATGTACTGGTCTTAGCTAAACCCTAGCCTAGGGCTAGTGAGTTTAAGGTTATGAGTGATTGTGGGTTAGAGTGAGTGTAGGTGAGTGAAGTAGCTCCAGACCAACACCCAGGGCTAACCCTAAGGTCAGACAGTCCTGTTGGGCTCATCTTGAGCTCCCTCATACTGACCCCACCTACTAAGTGCTAGAGGTTAGGATCAATATGTGAAACTTCAAGTTGAGCAAGGAAGAGTTTAGATTTTCTAATGGTGAGGGTCCCTTTTCTAGTTTTCTAGGAATAGTCAACAGGAAAGTCTTATGGCTAGAACTTAGGCAACTAAAGAGGGAAAACTAAACCTTAACCAAAAGTGAGGTCAACACGGTCTTCAAGACTATTCAAACTATAGATTAGCCAATGTTCTTTATACTGTCTCTAGTAAGGGTAAATGATATTATAACTTCTATTTGACACAATACATTTAACATAATGTCACAACAAAATTATATAGTTATTACTTATTCATGATAAATAAAAAGATATTTTATTTATATAGCCTTCATCTTTAAAATATTTAGTTAATTTAATTAATTTCTTATTTTATTTTCATAATAAAAAGAAAAATTACAAAAAGAATCGGATTTTCATTCCTATTATAGCATCTTAAGTTTAAGTAAGAATACTTTCCTAAGTAGATTTTTGTCATCTAAATTTTCTAGTTTTCTTAAGTGAATAATGATAGTCTTCCCTGTGAATTTGATATTGAGGGCTTAATAAAAAAGTCTTATATTACTTAATAACGATACGTATACTTGCATAGTATCCCATATTTAAATATTATAATTGTATTCTGATTTGTTTCATAGTGGAAAACTTACCTAGTTTTTACTTTGAATCAAGTTTTTAACTTTATCGCAAATTAAAAATAACTATTAAGGAAATTAAGCATATAATTGCATAGATCACATTTTACATCTATACCAAAGAATCGAGATCAAATTTTTGGCGTTGTTGTTGGGGAAGCAAAAATATAAAAAAAAGAGTTTTTAGAAAGCAAAAATTTCTATTTTTATAAGAACTTATTTAAACTTTAAGATTTATTATAGGAATATTGTAGTGTTGTGTTTATATATTAAGTTCTTGTTTGTGTGCCTTTAGCTTATTTTATTATTATTTTATTTTATATATATTTTATAGTAATGTATGCGTAGTTCAAGTTCCACAGGACTTGTGTCTTACGATTCTGAATTAGAAAGAACTATTAAAAAAATTAATAAATTAAAAATTATTGAAAATTTTCAAGAAATGACAAAATAAAATAATCAAAATGTTGAAGAATTTAGACCTTTAAGAGATTATGCAAATGCTACATTGGATGAACTTCATTGTAGTATTCAAAAACCCTCTGTAGTGGCTAATTCATTTGAGCTTAAACCCGCTATTATTCAAATGATATCAAATAATCAGTTTGGGGGAGCACCAACTTAAGATCCAAATTTACATCTTGCCAACTTTTTAGAATTGTGTGCTACATTTAAATATGATGGTGTATCAGATGGTGCTATTAGACTTAGATTATTTCATTTCTCACTGAGAGACAAAGCTAAGATATGGTTACATTCGTTATCACCTAGATCTATCAGAACTTGGAGTAATTTAATGCAGAAATTTCTTGCTAAATATTTTTCACCATAAAAAACTGCTAAGCTTAGAAATGATATTACATCTTTTAGTCAGTTTGAAGGGGAATCTATTTATGAAGCATGGGAATGACTTAAAGAGCTCTTAAGAAACTGTCCGCACCATACTATACCAGATTGGTTAACAATTCAAACATTTTATGATGGATTAGCTGGATCTCTTAGATCTATTATCGATGTCGCTGGAGGTGGTTCATTGATGTCAAAACCATTTAATGAAGCTTATTCTTTAATTGAAGAAATGGCTAAAAATAATTTTCAATGGCTTTACGAAAGGGAAAATCTTAAGAAAGTAGTGAATGTTTATGAAACTGATGCTTTTCACATGTTACAAATCAAGTTGCTGCAATTTCAAGGAAGCTAGACCAAATTGGAATGAATTTTTTGCAACCAATTTCCATGATTGCAGAGAATTCATTAGGCCAAATGGTAGATTCTCAAGCATCATTAGTGGCTTTGAATGCCATAAATAATAAGAGGAATAACCTATATTCAAATTAGTATAACCCATGTTGGAAGAGCATCCTAACTTTAACTAGAACAATAATTCGGGTGGTAGTAATCAACATTGGGGGAACAACCAAGTAAACCCTTTGGGAAGCTGAAACAACCAAGGGAAAAATAATTATAGACCTCCTTATCCTCCAGTTTTCAACAGTAATCCATAATTTAAGGAGAAGAAGTTGTCTATAGAAGAAGTGGTGTTACAAGTGGGAAATCACTTATAAAGTCAAGGAGCTACAATTAGAAATATTGAGAATCAATTGAGACAAATAACAAATTCATTAAGTAATACATCCCAAGGAACACTTCCTATTAATACAGAAGTAAATCCCAAATACCAGAATAAAGAGCAAGTAAAAGCTGTTCAACTTAGAAGCAGTAGAGAATTGGAAGGTAGAGTTTAAAAAGAGATTGAAGTAGAGAGAGAAGAGATTGAAGAACCAAATCAGGACACTCCAAAAGATTTAGAGAGACCTATTTCTCCACTTAAAATTGCTTTAGAAAAACCACCACCTCCATTTCCTTAGAGGCTTCGACAACAAAAGTTGGATAAGTAATTTTCAAAATTTCCTCAGAAGCTTACAATTAATATTCTATTTGCCAAAGCTCTAGAACAATTGCCAAGCTATGTAAAGTTTATGTAGGATATTCTTAACAAGAAAAAGGAAATTTGAAGATAATGAGACTGTTGCACTTAGTGACGAGTGCAACACTATAATTCAGAAAAAGCTTCCTGAAAAGCTTAAAGATCATGGTAGCTTTACAATTCCATGTGCAATAGGAGACATATTGTATGGGAAAGCTTTATGTGATTTAAGAGCAAGCATCAACCTTATGCCATTATCAATATTTAAAAGATTGGGATTAGAAGAAATTTCCCCTATTAATGTAACTTTGCAGCTAGTATATCGTTCAATAACGTATACTAAGGGCTAGTAAAAGTGAATCAATTTATCTTTCATATTGATTTCATTGTGCTAGATGTAGAGGAAGATAAGAAGATACTTATCATTTTGGGGAGATTATTCCTAGCCACAGAAAGAGCAATGATAGATGTGCAAAAAGGAGAATTAGCTATGTGCGTCAATGATCAAACATTTACAATTAATATTTTCAAATCAATGAAATACCTTGCAAAAGGTAAAGATGATGAATGTTATAGAATGGATGTGATAAGATATTTAAGTGAATGTCGTTTTAAAGCAATTATTGAAGAAAAATATGAAGTTAAGGATTTGGAACATTAAGAAGAAGAGGAATTAGATCAATATGAAGATTTATATAAGGAAGATTCAAATTATGTTCGAGAAAGTTTTGAAGTTTTGGACATGACAAAAAAAGAAACATTTTTTTGTCCATCAATTGAAAAACCTCTTGAGCATCAATTGAAGTTGCTTTTTGAATATTTATGTATGCCTTTTTAGGTGATTCCTGTACATTACCTGCTATAATTTCCTTAAAATTAACTATAGAAGAAGAAGAGAGTTTGATGAAAACTTTAAGGAGTTATAAGAAAGCCTTTGGATGGATAATTGCTGATATAAAAGGAATCAGTCCCTCAATTTGTTTGCGTAAAATTCATATGGAAGAGAACTGCAAACCTAGGGCTAATCCTCAAAGGAGATTGAACCATATTATGAAAGAAGTTGTTAAGAAAGAAATTTTAAAGTAAATAGATGTCGGAATTATCTACCCTATTTCAGATAGTGCATAGGTTAGTCCACTTCACTGCGATCCTAAAAAAGGAGGAGTGACTGTGACTTTAAATGAAAATAATGAGTTAATACCAATAAGACTAGTCACAGAATGGCGAATATGCATTGATTATAGAAAATTAAATCTTGTCACTAGGAAAGATCACTTTTCACTACCCTTTCTAGATAAAATGCTAGATAGGCTAGCTGGGTATAAATACTTTTATTTTTTGGATGGATATACCGGTTATCACCAAATATAAATAGCTTCTCAGGATCAAGAGAAAACAACTTTTACCAATCTTTATGGTACATTTGCTTTTAGAAAAATGTCCTTTGGTTTATGTAATGCACCTGCTACATTTCAAAGATGCATGATGGCTATTTTTTGTGATTTAATTGAAAAATGGATTGAAGTTTTTATGGATGATTTTTCAGTGTTTGGAACTTCATTTGAATCATGTTTAGAATATTTACCAAAAGTTATTAAGCATTGTGAAGAAATTTTACGACATCAGATATCATAAAATGGTATGTAAGTAGACCCTACAAAAATTCAAGTAATCACTAATTTACCTCACCCAACAAGTGTGAAAGAAATTATGAGTTCTTAGGACATGTTGGATTCTACAGGCGTTATATTAAAGGCTTTTAAAAAATTGCTAAGCCCATATGCCATTTACATGAAAAAGATGTAATTTTTAATTTGATAAAGAGTGCCTAAAAGCTTTTGAATTATTAAAAGAAAAATTAGTCACTGCACCAATTATAGTTTCACCAGATTGGGTAAAACCTTTTGAATTGATGTGCGATGCAAGTGATTATGCTATTGGAGCTGTTTTAGGACAAAAGAATTATAAGATTTTCAAAGTTATCTACTATGCTAGAGAACTCTTAATGAAGCTTAATTTAATTATACCACAACTAAGAAAGAGTTATTAACAGTAGTATATGATTTTGATAAATTTCTATCATACTTAATTGGAACTAAATGTATAATGCATACAGATGATTCTGCTATTAAATATTTAATGAAAAAGAATGATGCAAAACCAAGATTGATAAGATGGATTCTTCTTTTGTAAGAATTTGACTTTGAAAATGTTGATCATTTGTCTAGACTTGAATTAGAAAAAACCACTCAGTTTTGAAAAAGAGATTAATGACCATTTTTCAGATGAAGAATTGTTGCATGTTACTTGGTATGCCAATATTATGAATTTCATTATTAGTGATATTATACCCTATGGATTGACATAACAACAGAAGAGGAAATTTTTATCTGAAGTTAAGACTTATTTTTGAGATGAACCATTTTATATAAACAAGGAAATGATCTAATTATTCAAAGATGTGTGCCTTTAGAAGAAACTTATGAAATGATCCAAAAATGACATAATTCTGATTTTGGGGGACATTTTGGTGTTGATAAAACAACATATTAAATTTTACAATCTAGATTTTATTGGCCTACAATCATTAGAGATGTTAATACTTATATTAAAACTTGTGATCGATGTCAACGAGTAGACAATATTTCTAGGAGGAATGGGATGCCCCTCAATTATGTGTTAGAAGTTGACATATTTGATGTTTGGGGATTAGATTTCATGGGACAATTTATACGATCTTTCAGAAATTTATATATATTGTTAGCAGTAGACTATGTATCGCTTAGAAAACTTTTTGGCATTGGCGCCTGAGGCCCCAAATTCGCGAAAATTTCAGAATGGGTTAAAAATCACGAAATCACCTAGTAAAACTCCATTTTTACTGCTTCAGTCTTCTCCTTCCTCTAAATCGCTACTTAGGGCTTGACATTGCGTGAATTTGAGAAGATTTCAAGAGCTAAAGATCTTAGATTTCATCTTCTCTTGGTAAGAGCTTCACTTTAACTTAGAAATTTTTTATTTTCACCATGGATTTATCCTACATTATGGAAAATCCAAAATTTGGGAATTTGTTGAAGAACTTTTAGGAAATCCCATTGTGAATGGTTTCTTGCCAAATAATCATACTTGTAGAGTTAGATTTTCCATTTTGTAATTTATTAGGATTTTATTTAGATTTCCATAGAAATTCAAATGGCTCCATGAGAGAAAAGACGAAAGCCTATGGGAGATTGTGACGCGAGAGGATTTCTTAATTAGAAGCCAACATAGGTACAACACTCAAATAGGCTCCAGAAAATTGATCCAGAAACGAGCATTTGTTAACCCGGGTGGCGAGATCGAGAGGTTGATCATTGTTAGAAATTGTGAGAGATTCTGCTACTTTACTGCAATAGCAATTATTCCAATGATCAGAGAATTTTATGTCAACTTGTGATTTACTTCAGATGATCACATCTTCGTGAGAGGTAAGCAAGTTGAGTTTTCTAGAGAAAAGATAAAGGCATTTTATGGATAGAGGAATATATTCCATTGTGAATATGTTGCATTCATGATGACTGACTCATCACTGGATGAAGTAATTACCTTTTTTATTGATGGAAGGGGAGAATGGAAAATCAAGAACAATAAGAAAGTTAATTTCTCCACTTCCATGATGACTTTTCAATCCAAGGTATGTCATTACTTCATCTCTGCAAAATTGCTTCCAACAAATCATCTGAGTGAAGTAATAAAGGAAAGAGCTGTTCTAATTTCTGGATTCAACAAATGAAAGTAGTAGATGTTGGTGCTTTTATAGTACATCATGCTTGAAGTATAGCCAAGAGTGCTACAGCTAGTGTTTTAGGATACCCTGTCTTAATTTTTACTTTATGTGAACAATCAGGAGTAGAATTCCATAGAAATGAAGAAAAGTTGCAATCGTAGAAACCAATTGAGAGACATACAATCCGAAGATTTAAATCATTTGTTAAATCCAGCAGTGGAGGAAGTGATAGACCCTCAACATTTTCTGCAAAGCCATCTACTTCTATATATGCTTCACTTGAGAACAACATGGAGCAAATTATGATACAACAAATGGATATGGCAAATATGCAAAATAGGATTGGAGGAGTTGAAGCAATGAATGCATATAACGATGAGTATAAGCAGAGGAGAGTGCAATATGATATATCATATCAGGAGGCCATGACTATATATCTAAGGGGTGAATATAATGTGGAATTTCCAACTTGCCAAGTTTTACTCCTTATATGTCAGATCATGATGAAGAAGAAGAAGAAAAAGAAAAAGAAGAAGAAGAAGAAGAAGAAGATGATGATGATGAGGAGGAGGAGGAAGAGGATGAAGACTGATTTTACTTTAAGCGTTTGTTTGCTATTTTGATTGTTTGTTATTTGTTTACTCAAAACTGTTGCTGTAGGAATTTTCATTTTAATGTTGTATTATAGATTGTAATAATTATTTTAGATTTTTATTTTCCTGCATTTTTAGTTATTTTTAGTTTTTATTTATGTTTTTAATTCTTAGCAAATCCTTTTAAATATATTATGTTTCATTTAATGCTTTAAAGTTTGTATTTTTTTAAGTTAGCACTTGCAGCATACTAGAGCTCAGTTTTATATTCTATTTTTATGCATTTACTGTTTTCTTTCACCTACAAAAATTTTTCTACTAAAGATTTTTAATTACTTAAAAAGTTAAGTTTGGGGGAAAGAAAAAATTCTTTTAAAAGGAGCTCAACTAAATTTTATTTGTCTTCAATTAATTATATTTTAAAATTAATTTAACATGACCTTGGATATTAGGGTTTAACTTTAAATGACAATATTTATGTTTGTAAGTATCATGGTAAATTTAGGTAAGAGTTTGTAATAATTAAGGTCAGTTCTAAAGCTATTCATCTAAGAAGAAAAGAATGAGACTTTATGAAAAATCTTCAAAGCTAGTATGAATTTATAAAGTGAAGGAAAGTAAAAAGTTTTGACTTTTAGAAGAGGATAGTGAAGTTCAAAATTATTAAAGGCTATCAAGATATAATAATTCTCACATAAAAAAGAAAGGAAAAGAAAGGATTGAAAATGTTCCTACAAAAAAGAAAAGTAAAAAAAGAGGAAAAAAAGAAAAAAAAAAGAAAAAGAAAAGGAAAATATGTGACGAGAAGCTTGAGGAGATGCCTAAACAAAAATTGGCTTCACTTGAATCAACTTGAGGAAAAAGGATTTATTACATTTTCTAAACTTGTATCTTAGTATTAGCATCCTTTACTAGTAAAGTTTTCATGAAGTTTTTTTTCATATTGATATTGTAAGTATCCTTATTCTTGAAATGAATAGAGATTTAGAAATCTTAGATTTGATTACTAAGTATTTTTAGACTTATTGTTTCAATCTAAGTTATTTTCTTGAATTTTACTATTTATTTATGAAACTAAAGTATAAAAGTTTATAATTTAAGCTCTATCCTAAGTTATATGCTTTTATGCAGTAAAAGTGTCACTTGAGGACAAGTAACATTTAAGTTTTGGGGATTTTGATACACCAAAATAATGTGTTATTTTAAGTATACATTTTATACTTATTTTTGAAGATATTGCACATTAAATAAAGGTATTTTCATGTTTTTGTTGCAGGTATATTAATTTTATGCATTTGGAGCAAAAGTAGCAAAAAGGAGGAAATTTGTAGCAAAAATAACAAAGTTTGTAATTCTGGCGCCAGATTAGCGCCTGAAGCACCACTTTACAAAGAGCTAGTGCCTGAAGCACCACACTTGGCTCCTGAAGCACCATTATACAAAGAGTTGGTGCCTGAAGTGCTAGAGCCCAAAAATAGTGCAGACTTAAGTAACTTGGCTTCTGAAGCACCAGAGATGACACTTGATGATTAAGGTGGTTCAAGATAAATTTTGCACAAATTTTGAAGGTCGAAATGTTTTAAATGCCTCATAGAGTGATTCAATGCATCTAGACACTTTGGAAGGTTCTCTAATGAATGGATATGTCTCTTGAATCAATGGACAAGTCTTTTGGAATTCAAAAGGTTTGACTTCTGGATAAAAGAGTTGACTTTTGGATAAAGTTTAGGAGGGAAGTATGAATTCATTTTGGAGGGAGGCAGACCCTAATAAAAGAGAGAATTTTTATGTAGTAAAAGTGTCACTTGAGGACAACTAACATTTAAGGTTAATAAGGGATTTTGATACACCAAAATAATGTTTTATTTTAAGTATACATTTTATGCTTATTATTGGTGATATTGCACTTTGAAGAAGGGTATTTTCATGTTTTTGTTGCAGGTATATTAATTTTATGCATTTGGAGCAAAAGTAGCAAAAAGGAGGAAATTTGTAGCAAAAATAACAAAGTTTGTAATTCTGGCGCCAGATTAGCGCCTGAAGCACCACTTTACAAAGAGCTAGTGCCTGAAGCACCACACTTGGCTCCTGAAGCACCATTATACAAAGAGTTGGTGCCTGAAGTGCTAGAGCCCAAAAATAGTGCAGACTTAAGTAACTTGGCTTCTGAAGCACCAGAGATGACACTTGATGATTAAGGTGGTTCAAGATAAATTTTGCACAAATTTTGAAGGTCGAAATGTTTTAAATGGGAGTGATTCAATGCATCTAAACACTTTGGAAGGTTCTCTAATGAAAGGATATGTCTCTTGAATCAATGGACAAGTCTTTTGGAATTCAAAAGAGTTGACTTTTGGATAAAGTTTAGGAGGGAAGTATGAATTCATTTTGGAGGGAGGCAACCCCTAATAAAAGAGAGAGGAGTCTAGGGCATGAGGTGATATGCGTGAGGAGGTAAAAGAGAAAGGGGAGCGTGGCGTAAGAGAGATAAGAAGTTTGGTAGAGAGAAACTCAAGGACTTAAAGATTTTCTTCAAGGGTTGTAATAGAAGAGGAAAAGTGAAAGATTTCTTCTTCATTACACTTCCAAGAGAGAATTGAGAGTGCTTGTAAAGAGGGAGAGTGCTTAAAGAGAGCTTCAAGGGATTTGCTTGGGAATGATTGTGAGATAAGTTGTCTTTTATTTCTTTGTTTTGTAAACTTATTTCTATATATCAAATCCATGTTTAGTGGCGGACCAGTGAAAGTCGGGGCCGAACCGATCGACTACTGAACTGGCAGTGGTTTTTCTTTGAGATATGATTTTGTGAAGAATTGATTTTTTCTTTTGTGAAGAATTAAATTTTTTTATACGGTTTTAAATGTAAAAAGATGATTTGAACTTCGACTCCGATCTTCATTTACTTCTCGATATGACCAATTGAAATGTTAAAATGTGTTGAGAATCATATGATCCAAAGGGCTATGATTTCTCCAACATGGTGAGAGTCACCTTCAATTTCATGGTGAGGATGTTATCCATGGGGTTTAGTACAAATAAATAGGAAAATATATCTTGTTAGATGCAGAATTGGAGATTTTAATTTGACAAATTAAAATCCCTAATTTGGTCTAGTTGATTGAAACTATTGCGAGATTGTTAGCCCTTGGGCGAGGGAGAAGTGTGAGCTCTGGAGTAAGTGTAGGTTTCCTCCCGATTTCTTCACATTCCATATACTCATTGTAAAGGGGAATGCTGCTTTCTTAAATTTGAACTTATCGTCACAGAAACTTTGTTTAGATTATAGAATTTTACTTTTGAAGTTTAGAAATTAAGTTAGTTAACTTATTTCTCTTAATTTCATTTTATTTAGAAAACATTCAATTACTTTAGATTTAAATTTTGCACCTACATTTTGAAGTTTGAATTGTGTTTTACATTATAGTCATAATAATTTATTCATAAGCATTTCCAACTTCCCTGTGGGATCAATATCTAGGACTCCATTAGAACCATTTATTAATTGAGTGATATGTATACTTGCGTTATTATTACGGGTTTGACAGTTTAAAGATTTAAAAAGATAAAACTTATTTTTACTGAAGTTATTTTTATTTGGATTTGAATTTTATATTTATTATTAGCACTATCGTGTGTGTGCATTGTAATATTGAAAAATATTTACAAAAACATTACACAATAAATCCATCTGCATCAACATACTAGATTTTTTTTCAAATTAAATTTAGATTTTAGATTGTAAGGGTCTCTAGTAGGTCCTATAGAGAAGACACAGTGGTTAATCTGAAGGTGAGAGGTTAGAATCTACTCAGCATTACTACACAAGCTGGTGAAAAACTTTAAATTAACAAAATTGCAAATCAAAAGTTTGGAAAGTAAACTTTTTGATTTGCAATTTTGTTTGAATTTTAGATTTTAATTTTATTAAAAATTTAAAATTCAAAAAAACTAAAAATCAAAACTTCAAAAAAATTCAAAATTATAAAAATCAAAAAAGAAAAGTAAAGAAAATTTTATTCTATTTTGTAGTGTTATTTTATTTTCTAAATTTTATCATTTGTATGCATAGTTTGGGATCTTAAGGTTTAGTTCCCTACGATTCTGAATTAGAATGTGCTATAATAAATATTCAAAAACAATGAAGACTTCATAATTTTCAAGATTTGGTGAACACTTCACAAAATAATATTGAAATTCAAAAAGGTGAAAATGAACATCATAATTTATAGAAACCTTTTAGGGATTATGCAAAAGACCCAACGACAGATGAAATTCACTTAAGTATTTAAACTCCTGCTGTAGCGGCTAACACATTTGAAATTACTTCTGCAATAATACAAATGGTTCAAAATAATCAACTTGGAGGAACACTAAAAGAGGATCCAAATTTACATCTTGCAAGTTTTTTAAAACTATGTGCTACATTTAAATATGATGATGTATCAAATGATGTTGTTAGACTTAAACTTTTTCCTTTTTCATTAAGGGATAAAGCTAAAATGTGGTTAAATCCATTAGCACCCAGATCTATTAGAACTTGGGGAGATTTGACACAAAAATTCCTGGCTAAGTATTTTCCATCTTCAAAAACTGTTAAACTTAGAAATGATATTATTTCTTTTACTCAGTATGAAGGGGAGTCAATTTATGAAGCTTGGGAAATATTTAAGGAACTCCTTAGAAAGTGTCCATATCATGCTTTACCAGACTAGTTATTTTTTTCAAACTTTTTCTAATGGGTTAGTTGGATCCCTTAGATCCATCATAGATTTTGTTGCTGAAGGTTCCTTAATGTCCGAACTATTTGACGAAGCCTATGTTTTAATTAAAGAAATGGCTACAAATAATTTTCAATGACGTTCTGAAATAGTAAATCCTAAGAAAGTAGTCAGTATTCAAGATAATGATGTTATTTCGATGGTTGCTTCACATGTTGTTGCATTATCAGGAAAATAGACCAAATTGGAATGAATTTTTCTCAAACACTTGAATTGATTGAAAAAAATTCATTATCACAAATGCTTGATTCGTAAACTTTATTACAAACTATAAATGCTATTAATATACCAAATAACCCATATTTCAATGATTATAACCAGGTTGGAAAACTATCTAAACTTTAATTGAAATAATAATTTTAGTGGTTGAAGTTAAAAAGGGGGAATAATCAAGTAAACCCATTGGGAAACTGGAACAATCAGGGTAATTCTAACTATAGATCTATTTATCCTCCTGAATTTAATAGTAATCAACAAGTTAAGGAGAAGAATTTGTCTTTAGAAAAAGTGGTGTTACAAATGGATAATCAATTACAGAGTCAGAGTGTTGCTATAAGAAACATAGAGAATAAACTGGGATAAATTGCTAACGCACTTAGCAATAGGTCTCAGGGAACACTCCCTAATAATGTTGAAATCAATCCTAAAGATAAAATTAATGAGCAAGAGCAAGTAAAAGCTGTCCAACTACGAAGTGGGAAGGAATTGAGTGTTGGTGTTTGATACAACTAAAATATATAGTCTTTATGTACACATTTTTATACCTATTTTTGAGATATTGCGCTTTAATGAAAGGTATTTGTGTGATTTTCTTTTAGTTACAATCAAATGTATGAAAAATGATGAAAGAGTGAAAAAGATTCAAGTTTAGAGAAAAAATTAAGATGGTGTGAAAATGAACTAAGGTGCCTAAGAGCCAAGTACATCGCGCTTAAGCGCCAGAAGTAGTTACTTAATGATTCAATAAATTTGGATGAATTTTTGAAGAGATTTTTGAAGCAACCCTTGGTGAAAACTTGGGAAATATTTAATGGACACAAAAATTCATTAAATTGGCTTTTGAAAGGAGGCAACTTCTAGAAGATTCATTGAATGTGGACACATTTTGAAGAGACACCAATGCACCTTCTGAAAAATTATAAAAGAAGACTTTGATTAAAAATCAAGGGAGGATCCATGGGTTTCTTCCACATTGTGGGTATTGCCAAAAATTTCAAAACTTGGTGGAAATGGTGAGAAATCCATTGGTGAATGATTATTTAGTTCAGAATGTGTTTGTTGGAGCCTAAAAAACATATATTTTAGACTTATTGGAATTTTATTTGGAATTTATAGATTTTTCATGGGTCCTAAAATGAAAAAAAGGAAAAGGACTGATAAATTTGCTGGCATGAAAGCAAATGATCGATAAAGCGATCTGCAATTTAAAAAATTGATTGCAGAATGAAGTTTCTTTCATCCTAGTGGAACGATAGAAATATATGATTGAAAAGTGATAGTGGGAAAGTTTTTGCTATTTCACTGTCGTTGCTGTGATTTCTATGGTTAGAGAATTCTACGCAAATTTACCTGATGAATCTGATGATTTTGTTTATGTGAGAAGGCAATATGTGGATATAAGTTCTGCTCGGATAAATCACATTTATAAGCTGCATAGTGTTTCTACTTGTTTCTATTTTGAGTTTCATCCTACTGAAGAGGAATTGGACTAGATTATGCAATTTTTGATTGATGGTAATGGATTATGGATGATTAAGAATGGACGTCGGGTAAACTTTTCTTTCTCAAAGCTAAATGTTCATTCTCGTGTTTAGCATTATTTTTTTTATGGTAGACTACTTCCTACTAATCACTTTAGTGAGGTAAATCGAGAAAGAGCCACATTGAACTATTCCATTCAGATGAACAAATCAATTGACATTGGCCCTTTAATTTACAAGAATATGCTTATTTCTTTGAGGGGAGGAACTATTGGAGGTATAGGTTATTTTGCTCTTATTAATACCATGTGTGTTGAATCTGGAGTAAAATATGAGACTTGGGAAGAAGTCTTATGATCTCAAAAACCTATTGGAAAAATCAATTTTGAGATGTATGGAAACATACTGGAATAGATTTAGCAGTAGAGGCTCTGATATTCCTTCTACTTTAGCTTTAGCTTCAAGTCTAGACCTTCTAAATCTGGTACTTCTTCACTTAATGCTGTAATGAAATAATTATTTATTCAACAAGAAGATATCTTAACATTACATAATCAACAGAAAAGTTTAGAATCCCATCTTTATCATAATGATGAGTGTATGCAGAGTAGAGTAGATTATGATATTGCTGATAATGAGGTGATGGAGAAATTCTTAAGGAGTGTGATGATGATGATGATGATGATGATGAAGGTGATGATGATGTGTAGTGTTTTCTGTTTGTTTTGTTGTGTTTTGTTTTTTGTTTTCATGTTTAGATTTCTTGTAGTTAGTTTACTGTTGTAAGTTTGTTAGAGTGTTTAAATTTGCATTTGTGTAAATCATTGAAGTTATGTTTATTGCACTTTAATGTTCATCTTTTACTTCAATGTAAATGCTAGAATAGCCTTTTTATTTTTAGACATGCTAATTTCACTTGTCTTTATTACTTGTACATGTACTATTCTATTATTTTTAAACTTTATAATTTTTCTTTCTACCTAAACTAATCTATTGAAATTAATTAAAAATTTAAGTTTGAGGGAAGGGAGAAAATCTTTTAAAAAGAACTAAACTTTATTTGTCCTTAGAGAACTAGATTTTTATGATTTAATTTAACATAACATGTGGTATGTTAGGATAACTTAAGATAACTATATTTAAAATTTTATAAAAGTTATAGAAAACTTAAGTTAAAGTTTTTAATAATAAAGGTTAGTTTTGAAGTTAAAATATTTAGTCTGAGAGGATAAAATTATGTTTTTACTATTTAAAAGAAAGAAAATTATATTTTTGAAATTGTTAAGAATTTGGAAGTTTTACTTTAAAAAGAAGGAATCGAGACTTTATGAAAAATATTTTTCAAAGCTAATACAATTTTGTCAAAATAAGGAAATGTGGAAAGTTTTTAACTTTAAAAAGAGGATGGAGGAGTTCAATATCATTAAAGGCTATCCAGATATAGTATTTCTCACATGACATGAAAAGAAAAAGAATGGATTGAAAAAGATCCTAAAGAAAAAGAAAAAGAAAAGTAAAATCCAAAGAAAAAAGAAGAGCAAGAATGAAAAAGTGCGAGGAAAAGCTTTAGGAGATGCCTAAACCAAAATTGGCTACACTTGAGTCATCTTAAGGAAAGGAACTTAATTACATTTCTAAGTTAAGGCTTAAAGTATTAACATCCTTACTAATAAATTCCTTACGAAGTTCTTTTTATTGTAATTCTTCTTCACATTCAAAATATGACCAAATTACAATTAGTCTTGAAATAAATAGAAAACCAGAACTTTTAGACTTGACTACTAGATATTCTTACATCTTAGTTTTAACCTGAGTTATTAATAATTTTTCAAAGTTTCACCATCAAATTTATAAAATAAAAACTATAGAAATCTCTAAGTTAAACTCACTTCCACAAGTTATATTTTACATAGTATAAAGGAGTTACTTGAGGACAAGTAACATTTAAGTTTGGGGGAATGATCCACTTTAAAATTACCTATTTTTAGTACATATTTTGTGATTGTTTTATACATATTTTTAATGATCTTGCACTTTAAAGGATGATATTTTGTATCTTTTTGGTTTCAAGTACATGGAATAGACATTTAAAGAAAATGAGGGAAAAAGGGGCAAAAATGGTGCAAAATTGTAAGGCGTCATAGCGCCGCCCCCTGGTGCTATAATGCCACAGACACGAGCAGAGGACGCTATAGCGCGAGCAACTTCCCTTCTAGAAGATCCATTGAATTTGGCCAAATTTTGAAGGGGTGTTTGAAGCAACCCTTGGTAATTTTCAGAGATCTATTAATATGGACAAAATTTCAAAAAAAAAAAAAAGAGAGGACATTTTGGCAGCATTTGAAGGGTTTAGGAAGTCCCACTTTTGTGTTTTAGTGTGATTTTATGTGTGTTTTGTTTTATAAGACTAAGAGTTTGGAGATTTCTTCAAGGAGACTCCAGAATTTGTGTTGGAGAGAAGACATAAGGTATTTTGTATTTGTGTTTAAGTTTTTGTTTCCAAGACTTGGATTTCAATGCAAGTTTGGTGTTTTTGGTTTATTCTCCATGAATTTTGAGTAGTTCCCTTTCTTTCTCCTTGCTCTTGGGAATTAATCTTGTGGGATGAGAATGATTTGAAGATTTCCTTTTTACTTTTAAAAATTGTCATGACATTTTCACCAATTCTTCATTGACATTACAAATTGGCCACTAGTGAGGTTAAAATCCGTTCAGAAACATAAAGACCCAAAAGGGCTATAATTTCACCCAACTACTGAGTGTCATACTTCATTATGGGCAAAGCTGTTGCGATCATTTAAGGGGGAGTGCAAATAGATTGAGAGATAAGTTTTGATGAGTGTAGAATTGATATTTCTAGGGCGACAGACTAGATTTTTTTTTCAAATTTGGTTTAGAGTTTGGATCGTAAGGGTCTCTAGTAGTTCCTATAGAGAGGGCAAAGTGGGTAATCTTGAAGAGGGGGGTGAGAGGCCATAATCTATTCAGCACTACTACATAAGCTGGTGAAAAACTATAAATTAGCCAATGTTCATTGCTAGCACCAAAAGGGGGTAAAGAATAAGAATGCTCCTTTTTGTCACAGTACATAATCATATTTTTAGTCATTCAAATCCTACATAGATTAATATCTCATTACAAGGGGAAAAATCTTTACATATTATTCAAACTCGTTAGAGTTACTTTTATTAAGTTGTTAATTATAGTTGTATTTATCTACTTTAATTTAGTCTTAACCGTTGTTATTATTTTGTTTTCATTTAAATCTGCAATTTAAATAGAATTTGATTTTGAGTTTAGCAAGCTAATTTAAATAGTTAACTATCCTCGTGGGATCGATACTTTTAAAA
The DNA here is from genome assembly GCF_001263595.1 of Phalaenopsis equestris. Classification (NCBI taxonomy): domain Eukaryota; kingdom Viridiplantae; phylum Streptophyta; class Magnoliopsida; order Asparagales; family Orchidaceae; genus Phalaenopsis; species Phalaenopsis equestris. The sequence continues at coordinate 10,673 of NW_018250700.1, read as the reverse complement.
AAAATCATATATTATTTGAAACGATAGGTATACCGCATAGTACCTCTACTGTGAAGTTCTATTATTTATTTTCCATATCATTTCATTTATTCACACCAGCCGCTGAATATAATTTAGGTCAAGTTTTTGGCAATATTTTGGAGATTAAAAATACACATAATTGTGGTTCGGGTCACCCACCTGTAGGAATTCAACTTGGGCTTTATTTATTCAAACCCTAATCTTCTCAACCAATAGTTAAGGATATTGGCTTAACCTATAAAATTCCAAGTGAACATATAATAGGTTTAAAGTTCTAGGTGGTTATTGGTCCCTTCTCAGAAGGTCACTAGGAAACTCTAAGGCTATAATTTAGACTTTTACTTTGACAATAAAAGACCTCACAAAAGTGAGGTCAACACACATGGATTTTTGAAATTTAACGATGGCTTTGGACCGTCAAAAACAGGTTAAATTCTTGTTGTGTAAATAACAAAACATGCATAATGAATTGGTATTAATCATATCTTAATCAATAAATTTGACTATAAAGTCACACACCATTATAAAATCATCTGAGAGACTTCATAGGCAATCTTAAGTCCATAATATTATTTTTGGGTTAAAATATTGCACTATTATTTGATTTTATGCATGTTTAGCATTTTTATATATGCAATTTTATATTTTAAAATGCAATGATGTTGTTCAAGAAAAAGTTAATAATTCAAATGCTAAATTTTGTATTATGTTTTAAGGCGTTGCAAATTTTATAATTTTAATTTATCTTTTTTGCATAGAAAATCTAGTCTGTATTTTATATAAAGGCAGGGCAATCAAGATTTTTCTTAAGATTGTTCGCTATCTACATAAACTTTTGATTAGTTGGCAATCGATCACGTATTATAAAGCTTAACTACTTTTTTTGAGGATATGGGGTATTAACCTGACTTAGATGTAATGTGATAATGCTTTCTCTAGTAATATTTTGATACCATTATAGTAAACCATACCATTATAGTAAACCATGACATCTACTTCTTTTTACAATCAAAAACTTTGTTATGGGAAAAAAGAACATTAACAATGATTAAAATAATAAAAAAAACTTCTAATGTTGAAATCAAGTTAACTGAAATTAGCCAAGATAAAATTTGCTCAATAATTCTTTTAGCCAATGGTTTTAAAATTTAATGATTGTACTTGTTCATGTCTTTGTAGCATACTTAAATTCTATCCAAAGATATAAGTTAGATATTTGTGGTGAATTAGTGAAGGTCTAATTATCTTGGATGTATATGTGTGCCTTTTAAGTTAGTTGATTCACAACATAATTAAGCCAAGTTAGTCATTATACAATAAGGTTCATAATAAGGCCTAAATTTATAGTAAAAGTATGTTAATATAAGCATATATTTATATATATTTGTCTATTGTTTGATTAGTATAGTGAACCCTTCTTTTAATTAATAATTAGGCTATCTTAAATAGAGTATTTGTTGGAATAGTAAGATTTTTAAAATGATGAGAAAGGTTACTTGACTTTGCTCTATCAGGTAGGATATATGACCAATGAGTCATGCTTGTTGACTTTTCATGGCTAAGACTAAAAGTCCATTTCATTAATAGGTACGTTCTCAATGGATAACAAGAATAATCTTCCATGATATATAAATTTTGCTAGTTTAGACAACGAAGTATCTAATTAGTATATTATGTTTCACCCAAGGTGATTTTCTCATGACATTATTGAATCATAAATCTTAAAATAAAACTAGTTTTAAGGCTTTATCAAGATATGACATTGCTAGTTCAACATTTGTGAATCTCCATCAGCAAATCTCTTGAGTTATTATTGACTATAAGGCCCATATTCAATAATAAATCTTATAAAACATGAAATTTCCAGCCGGAAAAATTTAATGATAACTTTTTTTCTAATTTGATGAAGTTCAAAGAAAGAAAATTGTTTTAGTATGATTTTGGCAACTTTAATGTCTTTGGTCATCATGTTTTGTAGTTTAAATTTCAATGAGGATGATTATATGTAGTGATGTCTTCTATAAGTTCTAGTAAAAGCGATACTTCGTAAATTATATCTATTGCTATTATAAACATATTTTAGTGAGGTAGGTATCTATAGTTTTTCTCTTTCAATATTTTCAACATAAATAATTTTGTATCCCCTATTCACCTCAGTTTATTTACTTCATTACATGTAAGTCATCCTTTGAAGTTGTGATAGAGATCTCTCTCTATCTACTAACTTGACTTCTAATGTGCACAATTATTATATTCTCCCTTTACATGTGTGCATTTCTAATAAGTGTCTTAATCACCACCCAAATTTACATTGCCATTCATATTCAAATGTGTATAACTAACAAAAAATTATATACATAATAACGCAAATCACAATGCAAAATGCAGGGAGATGAGGAATAAGTGTCTTAATCACCACCCAAATTTACATTGCCAGTCACAATGCAAAATGGAGGGAGATGAGGAGCAGGGAGATGAGGAACTTACTTGTTAAAATCCCTACAAGGAAGGATTCCAAGTATGATTTATGTTCACATTTGTGTCTCTCACACACACTAATTTCAAGATGTTTTGCCTTCTTTTCCTGAAACGACGCACCGAATAAACATTGAAAAAAAATGTGACATAATACGACCAATGTTGATAAAGATGATTCTATAGAAAAATACATCCCTTATCGGCCATGAAGTCGCATTTGGCCTTTTTATATGTGAAATATATTTTTAAAAATGATTATTTTACTTTCTATTACTCGTGTATAGAAAGTTGAAATATTTTACTTGTGAGATAAATATTAAAAAAATATATATGATTGATTTCAAATTGCTTTCATGAATCGAATGATAAAATGTAATGTAATCTATAATTTTAGATACCTTTTTTTATTGCAAGCAGATGAATAATCCTAAAATCAGAATAAGATTACTCGTGTATAGAAAGTTGAAATATTTTACTTGCGAGATAAATATTAAAAAATAAATATATGATTGATTTCAAATTGATTTCATGAATCGAATGATAAAATGTAATGTAATTTATAATTTTAGATACCTTTTTTTATTGCAAGCAAATGAATAATCCTAAAATCAGAATAAAAACTACAATGCAATTTATGAGAACATTTTCCGCATCAGCCATACTATCCATTTTGAACATCTAATTAATAATTCTATCAGGTAATCATTTATCTAGAGTGCTGCATGAAGAATGTGGCTGAAGTATTAGTCCCCTGGGCAACCCGGGGGATGAATGAGAGAATTGAATGAGAGAGAGAGGAAAAAATATTACATGTGGACTTCGGTTGTATTCAGAGTTCAATGGTGGGGTGTCACATGTCAAGTGGGCCCCACCGCTTTTGACATTGGTTGCGGTGGAGCCCACTTGACACGTGACACTGCACCATTAGACTTCAGATACATTTGGAGTCAGCATATAATATTTTTGAAAGAGAGAGAGAGAGAGAGAAGTTGAATTGGTGGGATTCAATCTTGCTTTTTTTGTACATATAACATAAACACCAACTAGACTCAAGCCTACTCTCCCTCTCACTCAAATACCAAGCGTTTCAAAACATATAAAACTTGGAAAAATATCAACTTCCTTAGGTCAATGCATTCTTGCTAAACCCTAAATCATAACCACACACTTATTTCCACTCCTTTCTCCATATCATCCACCACATCCAACACCCATACATGCATGGACTCCTACTCCTACTCCTTGCCCATCATAATCACCCACTCCTTCCACGCCGGCGAACTCAACCTCTACTCTTTTCTCGCCTTCGATCTCTTGTTCCTTCCATCTCGTTGCCTTCTGGCGTTGGCTGGAAGAAGTCCGACTCCATGACAACATCATCCACCAAATCACCTCCATGACCAATGATACTCTTCGTTCAGCCACGCACATGTATTAAATTTTAATTTATGGCTCACATTTATTTTAATAACTTATGATATTTATTTTAATAACTCATAATAATTTAAGTTATTAATTATCTTAACTCATAACTTATGTCATAACTTATGTTAACTTATGATATTAATTTTTTAACTCATGTAATCCCTAAAATGAATAGGAGTTACTAACTTATGTCATTGATTTTAATAATAAAAATCAATTAATTTTTTAAATTATCATAAATCCTATTGGTTAGTAACCTCCTTGATGGATGGTGGATAAATAGAGCATAATTCGGAGAATGAGTTTTCTCTCTTCCTAACACACCCCGTACATTTCCTTTTATCAGGAAGTACAAAAAGTTTCAAGAGATTAGAGAAAGAAACTTCATCTCTTTAAGATCAAATTTTCTTCAAGATAAAATATTATCATTATGAATACAGGTATATGTAAATTTTTTATGGATATGTAATAATAATGAATTTAAAAAATCTTGGCTATTATGTATTTTTGGAATTTGTGTCATATAGTTCAAACATGAATTTCTAACAACATGGCCCTCTCCTTTCTCGAAGCACTCCATGCCAATCCAAGTCCAACTCCCACCAGCTTGTGAGGAAGCCACCACTATGATAGTTCAATATTTGAATTCCGCTTGCCTAAGTGAAGTGGATGGACTGCTTCATGTGGCTCATGATGAAAGCTACAGTGGAAATGAAGAACGAGAAATGTTGGGTAGCATCTATGACAAATCAGAGATGGTTGGTTTGAAAGGGAAAGTGAAGTCGCCGTATGGAATTTTTGTACAGAAGAAAGTGATATAAAAATGTATAAGAATGCGAAGGAAGGAAGGAGGACAACCCAGCAACTTTCTACATGCTGAGAGGATGCTTTTTGTCACCTTTTCTAATGGATATCCGCTTAGCGAAGAGGAATTGTATAGTTTCTTTATCAGGTAATCAAACTGAGATCTTTTTATTCTTCATTTCATAATATTTATTTGACGCTTTGCTTTGATTAGATGTGTTTCAAAGGAGTACCAATGTCAACTTTTTGCTAAAGGCTAATTTTATTATTATACTAAAACCATTAAACAAGCCATGAAATCCTACACTTGGGGTGTAAGTGAGTGAGTCGACTTGTGAGCCAGCTCGAGCTCGGCTCGATAAGTGGCTCGTGATTTGAGCCCGATGAGCTTATAAGCTAAGCTCAAGCTAGGCCTTCCTCAACTTGTTAGTACATGAGCCGGCCCATTTAAAAAAATATATATATAAGTTAATATAAGAGATACTTAAAATATATTAAATTTAAAAATTTTATCTTTAAAGTAACAAAGTTAAAGAAAAATAATATTTAATATTTAATATTAATTGATTTATTATTATTTCTCTCATAATTGCTCATTCTATTATTCATTTTATTATAATACTATCTTAAATTGAGATTATTTTCTCTTTTATAACCAACAAGCTGGCTTGTGAGCCACCTCGAACCAGTTTACTTAAGCTCAAACTCCAGTCATGGGTGGCTCGAGCTCAACTCGACTTGTTTATACCCTAGTCTAGAAAATATGAAATTCTTTGATATTATCATAATTGGTAATCATGAAATTATTTATTGGCTAAGGGGACCCATCCGAAGGCCGAACTGTGTGCATCTATCTATGTATATGTATGTTTGTATGTATGTATGAACGTAAGTACGTACTAAAAAACTTCTAAAATCCAAGTTTAGTTTAGAAAGGATATTTCCGAAATAAAAAAGGTAAGAAAGGATTTGAATGGTTTTACTGAATTCAGCGTTAATTTTTTTTAGTAGATGATCAGCCATTTTAAGGGTTTAAAACTCTGGGAAATATACACATTCGAGAGTTTAGTTTTACATCAAACTTAGTAAATTAATAATGAAAATACAATTTGCATATAACTAAGATTAGCTTATCCTTAAATACACAATATTTTTGATTAATAAACAGTAGTTAGTTGGGACACTTACAATTTTGAATAAAAAGAAAGCATTTAATTTGTCTAATATTCCTTAATTAAAGTTCTAATACATAAATAAAGAGCTATGTTTCCTAATTAAATCATAGTTATGTCCAAAGTGCTAGCTTCATAATGAAAAAATTACTGATTACATAATCTAAGTAGCTTCGTCAATTCATATATATTTAATAAATCTAATTGACGCATTCTATTCTTTTTGAATCTGAGATTGTCTATGAAACACTAGCAAAGAATAAAGCGTAAATGAGATATAGAGAGAGTTAGATAGTAATGCATGATAATGAATAGTGTCATCTTCACTAAACATTTTCCTTATTTATAGGGGAGATGATACAATGGTGATACTGTCATTTTATCCTATTTGAAAGAGATCTGTGATAGTGTATTTCTGGTATTTTACGTGTATGAGCTTATCATTCGGCTGCCTTCTGGCTTGACCGACTAAGCTTAGTTGGCTTTGAGTCTACATGACCAGTTCAGTCAGCTTAGCTTGGTTGATGTGTGGTGTTGTTAGAAAAGTTAGTTATTTATGATCCCGATTTTTTTTATATGTAAGGATTTATGAAGTTGACACCACTACAACGCCGAAAACTTGATCCTTATATGAAAAGTAAGTTGTGTAAAATATATATAATTAAAGACAATTAATAATGAGATTCTACGCAAGTATACGTATCGTTATCAAGTAATAAAAGACTTTCTAGTTAAGACCCAAATATCGATCCCAAGGAGAAGGTGTAAATTGACAATGATAAGTTTTACTAGAAAATTTACAAAAAATCAAACGAAATCACTGTCACTAATTTCAAATGTTGAGATGTTATCAAAACTAAAATACTTAACTATTAGCAAAATAGAAATGCAAATTTTAAAAAGTAAATATTAATCTACTAACTATGTTTATGTAATGAATATTTCTTATGTGAAAAAGCATCATTCCCACTACAATGTGGTTCTCGTGAAATGAGATGAGATAATTGTTTATAATATGTATTGTGTCAAATATGAGCAATTATAATTCTCTACCCTGATACAGTGCATAGAAAATATTGGCTAATCCTAGGTTTAGTCCCTAAATTTGTGGCTAGGCTAGGAGGATACCGACTCCCCCTCCAGAGCTCTCACTTTCCCTCACCTAAAGGCTAGTTCTCGCTTCAGTTTTTAAACACTAAGAATGAATTGAAGATTTTAGTCTATCACCCTAAAGGTTCTCCAATTCTACACCCAACAAAGAATATTTTCCTATTTATTTGCACTTAATGCCAGAAACAATGTTCTCCTTCATGGAATCAAATGTGATCCTTACTTTGTTGTAGAAATCATACTCCATTTCCCGGATCATATGTTTCACAACACATTTAAACAATTCAATTGACCAGATTGAAAAGTAAATTAAGTTCGGAGTTGAAAAATCATCACAATTTATTTTACAATTTAATATTAGCACATTCATATTTTCTCTCATTTCACCATATCTCAGAGTAGGGAGAAAGATAAATGGAACTACTCAGACTTCATGAGAAAGAAATAACAAAACACAAATTTGATATATAAAAGAAAGTTCATACAACACTGATAAATAAACAATACTTATCTGAAAACTCTTTCGCAAAGCAAATCCTTTGTAGCCTTTCCTTAGAAATGAAATACAGGAAGAAGATATCTCTCACTTTTTTCCTTCTCCAACACTCTTACAGAAAGTTTCACACTAAATCTCACCACACAAACTCTAAACTATAAAAGAAAAATCATTAATAGACTCCAATATAGTGATGGAATGAAGGTGGATTATGAAGAATGGCAAAAATGGAGCGTGGTGGAACATTTTGGAGCGAAAAGGAGTCAATTTCCTGATGAATTTCAGCCCCAAATAAAGCCCAAGGTCGGTTCTCCAAGAGGTGCCTCCAAAAACTCTTCAAAAATTATTCAAATACATCAAACCTTCTAAAAATGAGGGTTGAATCGCATTTGGTGTCGTCTGCGCTAGTCTGGCGTTGTCAGCGCTGAGTTTAAACTTCAGTTGTTCTGTTATTCTGCGTCATTGGCCCTGCCCTTGGCACGGTCTACGCTTAGTACTTCTTCAAAAATGTCATTTTGACTCCAAATTTCATCCTTTTTGCTTTAAGTTCTAAAAATCAATAACCTACAAGAAAACATCAAAATATCTTCCATTAATGTGCAATATCACAAAAAATAAGTATAAAATATGAGTCTAAAAATGCATATATTTTCGGCGTATCAAAATCCCCCACACTTACATGTTACTTGTCCTCTAGTAACTCCTATACTACATAAAAATATGACTTATGGTAAAGAATTTAACTTCTAGACTTCCATATTTAAGTTCTCTAAACATAATAGTACAACTTAAGAAAAATTCAAAACAACCCCAGTTAATACTAAAGGTGCTAGAATATTTAGTAATTAAGTCTAAGATTTATGATCCTTTATTTCTTTCAAGAAAAATTACAAATTGTCATATTAAAGTCACTTAGAAAATTTAAATGAAAAAGAACTTCATAAAACTTTATTAATCATTAAGCTAATACTCAAATAAATAGTTTAGAAAATGTGTCTAAGTCTTTTTCCTTAAGTATTTTCAAGTGAAGCAGATTTTTAATTAGGCATCTCCTCAAGCCCCACATCTTTTTTTCTTTTTTTCTTTACTTTTCAGGATCATTTTTAATCCTTTTTTTCTTTTCTTCTTTTTTTTATGTATGTGAGGATTACTATATCTAGATAGCCTTTAATGATTTCGAACTTCACTATCCACTTCTTAAAGTTAAAAACTTTTTACATTTCTTCACTTAACAAACTTATATTAACTTAAAAATTACATAAAGTTTAATTCTTTTCTTTTTACATGAATCTTTTAAGATTTTTAATACTTCAAAAACACAAATTCCTTTACTTAAACTAGAAAAATATAGTCTTATTCTCTTTTACTAAATATCTTAATCTCTAGAATTAACCTTTATTATTAAAAAAATTTTTACTTAAATTTACTATATATTTAGAAACATAAATATAGTTATCCAAAGTTAACACCTAATATCAAAGGTCATGTTAAATTTAAAATTTTTGAAAATATAGTTAAGTGAGGACAAATAAAATTAAGTTCTCTCTTTTCTTTTTTTAAAGTAATTTTTCTCCCCCCCTCCCCCCAAACTTAAATTATTTTAAAAGATTTACATGAAGAATTTTAAAAATAAAAGGGTGAAAGAAAGCATTAAATACATAAAGAAAATTCATACCTGTTGAAGAGTCTGATTTTTACAAATAAATTTTGAAATACTGCAGTTGCTAATATGAAAAACTACAAGGCTTAAAACATTAAATTGCACATAATATATATAAAATTTGCTGAGAAAGGGTTAATTACAATACATATAACAAAGTGTTGAAACTAACAACAGAACTAAACTAAATTCTAAAAATGAAAACAGTTTTACACATTACAGTTTCACATTACAACATAACAACAAAGTCTCAATAATGTCACAAAACAAACAATACAATCACAAAGTACAACATAAAAAAAAAGATCACCAGTCTAGAAATGAAAACAGTTTTACACATTACAGTTTCACATTACAATATAACAACAGAGTCTCAACAATATCACAAAACAAACAATACAATCACAAAGTACAACATAAACAAACAAACAAACAAAAAGATCACCAGTCATCATCTTCTTCATCATTAACATCTAACTTCTGCTGCTGATATGGAGTATAAACAGGGTGAATAGGGAACTGAATTATTACATTGGTCACCCCTAAGGTATCTCACTAAAGCATCATCATAAACAACATCATACTCAAATTTTTGGTGAATCAGATCATCAGTGTGAGCATTTCTGGTGTCCATATTCTGCATCCTATGATCCATCCTCAAAATATCTCCCTGTTGAGTCATCATCTGGTCCAACAACTCCCTGTTGCTGGGGTCACTTGAAGTAGGCTCACTAGGGGTTCTAAAAGTAGAAGGAATATCCCTGGCCTTTCTTCCAGATCTCCAATTAACATGGGACTCATAAGTCTTAATGCTTGCAGGCCAAATCAGTCTCTAAGGCTAAATTCTCTCCTCATCATGTCTGAAATCAACTCCTGCATGCTCACAAAGTGTATAAATGAGAGCAGGGTGTGCTAATCCACCAGTGTTCTCTCCCAGAGCAATAGATCGAGTGTTCATATAAATGATAGAGCCTACATTTATATCCATCACTTGCTGAATACAGTAGTTTAGTATGGCTCTATCCTTGGTCACTTCACTATGATGGTTTGTTGGAATCATCCTCCCAGAAATAAAATAATGTCAGGTCTTAAATACTACATTTAACATAAAAAGGGGAATGTTGACTTTAACTCCATTGTAACCAGTCAGAAAAGAAATAACCTCATCTAAGGCCTCATTTGTAGTAGAGAATGAATGATACTGATATCTATAAACATCTTGTAACTGATAAAACTCATTTGTTTTTCTTGGAGTAAACTCCACCTTTTTCCTCGAACAAAAACAAAATCATCAGAAGCCTCCAGAAAGTTAGCATAAAATTTCATAATTATCCCAGCTATCGCATCGGCAGTAAAATAGCAGAAGTTTTCCCACTGTCGAGCGATGATCAATCGTTCAACTTCTCCTCACAGATTTTTGAAACCTCGATCTGGAATCACTTTCTTGTTTTCTCAAAGATTATGAAATCGAACACTAGCTTTAAAGCTAACAAACTTTTGCTCGCCA
>NW_018250699.1:42833-51081 GCF_001263595.1 Phalaenopsis equestris | reverse complement strand
TAGTAAACTATTTTTGTGTTGCTATTAATTTTAGTGGGAGATGGAGTAGGATTTAATGGTGCAGAGCCAAAAAATGGGCCCTCGCAAAGCAGAAGGAAAGTCATTGTCAGAGCTATTGCCACACCTACGACAACCACCCTCCTCCCCCAGTCGGCCAGCTGCCCTAGCCGACCATGCCTAGCAGATCGGCCAACCTCTCCCAGCCATTGGAAGAAGTCGGTCGACCATCAAGGGTCGAAAACCACCGTCGCCCAGTCGGCTAGCTGCCCTGGCCGGCCATGCCTAGTAGATCGGCCAACCTCTGCCAGCCATAGGAAGAAGTCGGTTGACCATCAAAGGTCAGCCATCACCAAGCTGACAGCTCCTCGAGGGGTCACCCTCAATTTGGACTAGCTACTATGAGCTGGCCACTCCTCTCCTGTCAGCCGACCATACCAAGCTGACCTGCCACCAGAGCTACGCAAATGAGGGACCACTGACCGACCACATGAAGAGCAGGCCAACCACTTGGGTCGGCCACCATCATTCGACTAGCCACCATGGGTCAGCTACACTGAAAGAAGACGGTCGACCACCTGACACCAACAGACTTCACAGACAAGAAATTCTGGAGGGCCGATCCATGCAAGGGAAAGACCAGAATACCCCTCTCAGCTCCCTTTAGAACAAGGGCATAAATGTAATATTCATTTCCCTCTCTCTCTTTTTTTCTATAAATAGAGGACTCTTTTGTATGTAAAGGGGCCCTCTAGGCTCTCTTTTTCCTCTCATGTAGTGAAATTTCTCCCCTTCTCTTCCCACTTGTAACCCTCAAGTTATTTGGAATATATAGGGTCAAGGAGCCTGAGATCACCACTCCTTACCATTCAGTCGGCCACCATGGGTTAGCTACAATGAAAAAAGACGGCCAACCACCTCTGGACCATCAACCACCTGGATCGACCACTAAAAGCTACCTGGGTCGACCACCTGACACCAATATACTTCACAGACAAGAAATTTTAGGAGAGTTGGTCCATGCAAAGGAAAGACCGAAATAACCTTATCAGCTCATCTTAGAGCAAAGGCATAAATGTAATATCCATTTCCCCCTCTCTTTTTCTCTATAAATAGAACCCCCTTTTGTATGTCAAGGAGTCCTATAGGTTCTCTTTTACTTCTCATGTAGTGAGATTTTTCTCATTCAAGTTATGTGGAATATAAAGGGCAAACAAGCCTGAGATCACCACTCCCCTCCCCCTGCTGAGCAGCTCTTTCTCTCTCTCTTTCTCTCACACACTCTGTCTATGTCTCTCTTTCTTCTTTTCTCAGAAATTGGCTCTATTCTTTGGGCACAGTTCAAAAGACACAAAAAACAACAGCAAATGAGGAGATAAGACATAAAGTAAGAAGAAAGAGAAGAACAGAAACAAAAAAGAAGATAAAGTGTTCTTTTGCTTTATCTTATTCACTTTTCTTTCAAGGAGAAAGAAAAACTAAGAAAAAAGAAAAATAAAATAACTCTCTCTCTCTCTGTCTTTAAGTCTCTCCTTTGGGAAGGTTTCTTTTAATTCTCATGTAGTGAGATTTTTTCCCTTCAAGTTATGTGGAATATAAAGGGCAAAAAAGCCTGAGATCACCACTTCCCCCCTGCTGGGCAGCTCTTTCTCTTTCTCTTTCTCACACACTCTCTCTCTATCTCTTTTTCTTCTTTTCTTAGAAACTGACTTTATTCTTTTGGTACAGTTCAAAAGACACAAAAAATAACAGAAAATGAGAAGATAAGACATAAAGTAAGAGAAAGAGAAGAAAAGAAACAAAAAAAAGATAGTGTTCTTTTTCTTTTATCTTATTCACATTTCTTTCAAGGAGAGAGAAAAACTAAGAAAAAAGAAAAATAAAGTAACTCTCTCTCTCTCTCTCTCTTTAAGTCTCTCCTTCGGGATGAGCAAATAAAATCTCTTATGTTCTTTTTCTTTTATCTTATTCACATTTCTTTCAGGGAGAGAGAAAAACTAAGAAAAAAGAAAAATAAACTCTCTCTCTCTCTTTGAGTCTCTCCTTCGTGATGAGCAAATAAAATCTCTTCTCTGGGATGGGCAAACTAAGTCTCTCCTTCGGGATGAGCAACCAAAGTCTCTCCTCTGGGACAAACACACCAAACCTCTCATTCAGAACGAGCAAACCAAACCTTTCATTCAGGACAAGCAAACCAAGCCTCACCCCAGGATGAATAAACCAAACTTTCTCCAGGACGAGCAAAAAAAAACCTCTCATTTGGGACGAGCAAAGCAAATCTATCTAGTGGGACCCGCAAAAAAATCTTCTAATTAATTGTTCGATCAAATATTATATCTAAAAATCTATAAACATAATTAATACTTTTCTCAATAATCGACTCATCAATCGCTAACAAAATGACTAAGTATGGCTAGAGATTCATAAAATCATATTTTATATACTTAAGAGTTTTCTATTCATACCGCAACTTCACCTTCAAGAAGCGAAAAACTCAGGGGCTTTATGTATAACCCAAAAATAGGCCCTCTCCAAGCAGAAGAGAAGTCGTTGTCACAGAATTCGCCAACACCTACGACAACCAACCTCCCCCAATCGACCGATCACCCTAGCCAACCATACCCAGCATACCAGTCAATCTCAGCCGACACAGGAAGAACTCGGCCGACCATTAAGGGCAAAACATCACCAAGTCAGTCGCCAACACCTACGACAACCAACCTCCCCCAATCGGTCGACCACCCTAGCCAACCATACCCAGCAGACCAGTCAATCTCAGCCGACACAGGAAGAACTCGGTCGACCATTAAGGGCAAAACATCACCAAGTCATACTCCGAACAATCAGCTATCTGGATCGACCACCAAAAGCTACTACGTCTACCACCCGACACCAACAGAACACACAAACAAGAAATTCTAGGACGGCTGATCCAAGCAAGGGAAAGACTGAAATATCCCTCTCAGCTACCCTTAGAGCAATGACATAAATGTAACATCCATTTCCCCCCCTATTTCTCTATAAATAGATGACCCCTTTGCATGTAAAGGAGTCTCTTAGGCTTTCTTTTACCCCTCACGGAATGAGATCTCTTCCCTTCTCCTCCCATTTGTAACCTTCAGGTTATGTGGAACTAAATGGACCAAACACCTCTCTTTGCCCCCCCCTGGGGATCTTGTCATTTAAATTATAAATCCTAATATAAAACTAAACATTTCAATTTAATGATAATTTTATCAAAAACTTATCAGCATTTATACTCTCAAGATATTAGATTTAAAATAGATAGTTCTAGAATAAATCACATATTTATCTTTTGAATCTTGTAATGCACCTATTTTGAATCATCTTTTGCGCACAAAAGAAATACCTTATACATTTCAAAAGAAACTACCAATATTTATGATGAAATTATCATCGCAATAAATGGATTGAAGAATAGAAAATCATTTTAGCTATGCTGTAGTTCAATCATGTCAAGATTTATGTTAGCTTTCTGACCAACCTGATTAAGTACAATTAATCATCACTAATCTTGAAATTTCAATATAACTTCATCTTCTGATTCAAATCAAAGTTTGTACCCAATCTTACAGCCATGAGTACATATTCAGTTATTTAATTCAAATTTATTTCAATCATTATCAGTGGCATAATATCATGAATCACAATCATTGCATGGTATGATTTTTCACCCTTTGTTAGCCATAACATGATTTTCAGATTGCACTATATGTACTATCTACCTTATGCATCAATTAGGTACTAAAATGTTCAGAGAAGTCAAACCTCTTTAAATAACCTCCGAGGGCACAAATAAGAGGCAAAATATTTGTAGATATTGAAGTGTAGCATATTGATTGAAAATTAAATGAATAATTCCAGTGAATGGCAAAGTTAAGCCTGTTCGTGCGAAAACATAACCTACTGAAAAGTTAGACCAATGAAATAAAATCATAAGGCTATCAGACCAAAACAAACAATATCTCGATGAATAAGATTTTGAGCAATTACAAGTGATATCGGAGCGTTACACCAATCTAAAAATAAGAAATAAGTGTCATACAAAATGAAATGCTATACCATGAAAGCCACCTATTAAATTCTAGATAGAACAAAGTGTTATATGATGAGAGTCACATCTTGAATCTTATATGCGTGATGGATGACTATAGATTAAGAAAAACTGACAATATATCAATTTTTCAGATACTGGAGATTTTGAAATATTTTAAGTAGAATGTCGCTGAACTCAAATATTGCCGTGCTTTTTAATATGTAATGATTAAAATTTTAGTCAAAACTTACAATTGCGAGGGCACTCTCACTCTCGGGGTGACTTCCAGAGAAGTTATACCAATAAGGTAAAACTGTAGGCCATTAGGCAAAAGCAGAGAAATATCTCGATAGATGAGAGATCGGGCTTTTACAACATTAGATATGTAAAAAAAAAAAAAATTCTATAGTATGTCACATTAAATTTTCAATATTTTAACAAGTCAGGATAGGAAGATAACAAGAAGAGCTCAAGACGATCATAATAAGTAGAGGCCAACAATTGCAGAACCACTTCCCCTTCCCGTTCTCAGTTGGTGTCGAAGATACGCTACAATGCCCATCTCAAACAAAACTAGCATCTTGCAAAACAAGTTCATTAAATTTCCTCAAAAAGCCCCATATAGAAAAAGGCTACACAAAAAACAAAAAAAAGTCTCCCGAATATACTCAGGGACGATACACCACCTCCGCCACAACCCACAAACCTCATTATTCCTCTCAGAAATCACACTCACCCCCTTCAAATCAACAACATCATTAAAGCAATGTTTAAATGATAAATAGAGCATAACTTGATAAAGATAAGTATAAAGCTGATTCCTCCTTTGAATCCAATGGAACAGAAGTTCCATCAGATTCAGTTTCCTCACATTAAAATTCTCTAATACCTGTAATGGGCTGGTTTGTAGGGACCCTCGACCGGAACACTGATGTAATCAGCCTGCGAAGGAGTGAGCTTGGTGAGCTTGGCCCCAAGCTTGCCCAAATGAAGCGCCGCAACCTTCTCATCCAGGTGCTTCGGCAAGACATACACCTTCTTCTCATACTTCCCCGACGCCCTCTCCTTCCACAGTTCCAGCTGAGCAATTACCTGGTTCGTAAAAGAGCACGACATGACAAAGCTGGGGTGACCCGTGGCGCATCCGAGATTCATCAGACGGCCCTCCGCCAGCACGAGGATGCCGCTATTTGTGTCAGGGAAGACCCACCGATCCGTCTGCGGCTTAATGGTGATGCGTTTGACACCGGGGAATGATTCGAGTCCGAGCATATCAATCTCATTGTCGAAGTGGCCGATGTTGCAGACGATGGCATTGTTCTTCATCTTCCTCATGTGGTCAACCATGATGATGTCCTTGTTGCCGGTGGTGGTGACGAAAATGTCAGCCTCGGACACGACGTCCTCAAGGCGGAGAACGGGGAGGCCTTCCATGAGGGCCTGAAGAGCGCATATTGGGTCGATCTCAGTGACGATGACACGAGCACCGGCAGTCTTGAGAGCCGCGGCACAACCCTTGCCGACGTCACCGTAGCCGCAAACAACAGCTACCTTGCCGGCGATCATGACATCGGTGGCTCGCATTAGACCATCGGGGAGAGAGTGACGGCAACCATATAGGTTATCAAACTGTTTTAAGATGAACAAAACAATAAAAAATTAGGATATGTTAAAAAAGAGATGCAATATAGAGTCCTTTTACTTTTGCAATTTTTTGCTCATTTAGATACAGGGTACACAATTCTTGTTTTAGTAGATAACACGCAAACTTTTTCATTTATATGCGTAACACTCTAATCTTTAACATGCATAAGAAATACTACTATTACTAAATTTTTTAGAACAAATAAATAGCACAAAACAAATAACATGAAACCTAGTTTATAAACAACTGGTTCATTTGACTGCGTGAGGATATAAAATATATTGTATAACAAAAAAAAAAACTTATTTTCACCCGTTTTATATGTGAAAAGTAAATATATTTAGCAAACTTTGAACAGAACTGAGTGTTTGAATTTAAATCAAATGATGAATTTAACAAACTAAATTGCAACTAGTCTAAGTCCTGAGAATCTATTGTGCCATTATAAATTATACATATATTTTACCTAGTCAATCCTTACCTAATTTAATTTATTAAATTTATTTATAATCACATGTTTTTTTAAACCTTAAGTAATTATCTTAACTATATTTTATAGATGAATAATTATATAATATGATCTCCAACTAGTCCATCCAACCTTTAATATTATAGTATAAGTTATATTTCATAAAATGACAGCTGATCTTCGTTTAATTAACATAGAACTAACATAAATTGAATCATAAATATCAATTTTTTAAATTTCCATAGCACATGTAAAAATAAAATACAAAAAAAGAAAGCTTAAAAACAATAAATTACTTGACTGGCCTATGTTTTAGTGAAGTCACCCCCGCAAGAGACTTATAGTTACCATGCTGGGCGCCTAATGGTAACCAAGTAACAGAAGAAGCCTTTTTGAATGGGACTTCGATCATTTTAAAATTTTTCTTTGGTTCATGATCGTTTTGTTAAAATACCATCTTCATGTAATTCATTTAAGGTTTTAGAACTAAAAAAGGAGACTCCATTAGTAACAACTATCAATCAAAATAGGAAAAAAACTTCAAGTAGATCTACAACAAGAAAGTTACCATTTCAGAAACAGATAAACAGCAGAAAGGCCAAAACCAGATCTAGACGTCCAACAAAGAGTCTTAGAACTCAAGAGTACATGAGCACAAAAATAATTTTCAGTCCAAACAGAGCAGTAAACATAATAGAATCAGCTAAATAAATGACGACTCTCGGAGCATCAGTCCCTTAAAAATTAATTAATTTCAGATTT
The DNA here is from genome assembly GCF_001263595.1 of Phalaenopsis equestris. Taxonomy (NCBI): domain Eukaryota; kingdom Viridiplantae; phylum Streptophyta; class Magnoliopsida; order Asparagales; family Orchidaceae; genus Phalaenopsis; species Phalaenopsis equestris. The sequence goes on along the minus strand of NW_018250699.1, from coordinate 44,151 downwards.
ACATCTAAAAGCATGAAAAAATTCGGGCAATAAATCTGAAGTTTTCAAAAGCTAATAAGGGCAAAATAAAAGATAACGAACTCAGCAGCGTGTCAATAAAGAAAAATTAATATATCACAAAAATCGTGCAGTACTCTAGAACCCTAATAAGCCAGCTCAAGCCAGCAGTTATTGAAATAAACAGATCTAGATCGTAGACCCTGATCCAAACCGGGGTTAAAAAAAAAAAATGGAAGATCTGAAGCAAGGAGAAAAATCAAGAAATCTCACCTTGCTCTTGGTAACTGAGTCATTGACGTTGATGGCAGGGAAAAGAAGCGTCCCACTGTACTGCATCTGGTACAACCTCTTCACTCCGGTGGTCGTCTCCTCAGAGACGCCAACGAGCCTCTCCTTCATCCTCCGATACTTCTTCGGATCGACGCTTAAGCTATCCCTGATGAGCCCAAGCACGATCTGGAATTCCGCGTTGTCCGTAGAAGCCGGATCTGGAATTTTCCCGTTCTTCTCGTACTCCTCCTCAGCCTTAACTCCCTCATGGATAAGAAGTGTCGCATCACCGCCGTCGTCGACAATGAGATCCGGGCCTCCGCCGGCGCCCCATTCTAGGCAGCGCTCCGTGCACCACCAGTACTCCTGAAGGGTCTCGCCCTTCCAAGCAAAAACGGCGGCGGAATCACGGGCGATTGCGGCAGCAGCATGGTCCTGGGTGGAGAAAATGTTGCAGGAGCACCAGCGTACCTCGGCACCGAGGGCGGTTAGGGTTTCAATGAGCACAGCGGTCTGGATAGTCATGTGGAGAGAGCCGGAGATACGCGCGCCTTTGAACGGCTGGGAGGGGCCGAACTCAGCGCGGCAAGCCATGAGGCCTGGCATCTCGACCTCCGCAAGCTCGATCTCGAGCCGGCCGAAATCGGCTTGTGATAAGTCTTTCACCTTGTACTCGCGCCCGGAAGTGGTCTTCTCCACGAGCAGAGCCATGGCGATGAAAGAGAAGTAGATCGGGAAATTTTGCCTCCCGCTGCGAATGGCACCGAGATCTAGCAAGCGAGGAGGGCAGGACGAGGAGGAAGGGAGGTTGGCGTGGGGGTTTAAAGAGAGAAGAGATTGAAGCCGACAGTCTGAATTTGTCGTGGTCAAATGATTAGATCTGGGTAGCGGTGGCGGTTCGGCAAAAACTGGAAAGTGCTTGTGACCGAAGGTCCAACGAAGGGTCTGGTTGGTCCCTGTTAAAATTAGTTGGAACTATTGTTGGAAAAAAACATAAAACGAAAGAAACTCTCTCATATGAATATAAATAAATAAATAAATAAATAAT
>NW_018250699.1:37437-40669 GCF_001263595.1 Phalaenopsis equestris | reverse complement strand
ATTCATGAAGCCTTCAAGAGACTTGATCATGTAAACCATTTAATTTTGATTACAGCTTATTGACACATCTTTTTAGTAGCTTTGTAAGAGTGATTGCAACGATTCTGACGAATACATTTTCATTGTAGGTTAATGACAGATTCTTAGCTTTGAGTGATGATGAAGTACAACTTCTCGAAAATCCAGAGCAGGGACCGCCGATCCCTGCAAGGCAACTTCCACATCACGAAAGTATTGCAGGACCATCTTCACCCAAATCCTATGTCAGGGGTACAATTGTTTCTAGTGATATAACCCCAGTACCCGAACATACAACGGAGAGTGCTGATTTTGGGGTATTATATGAGATGCTAAAATCTCAGGAACAAATAAGCTTAAATATACAAGAAACTGTTACTGGTATGAGTGCAAAGATGAATACTGTGGTTGAAGCATTGTCCACCCTAATAGGTTTGGTGCATAGATTAGTTGAAACCAAGGCTGAGAAGTTCGCTGAGAAAACAATATCCGATACAAGTAAGAAGACCAGCAGTAGTGGTCATCAGCAAAAGAGGAAAGTGGACCCCCCTGCATCTCAATACCAATTTAAGAGAAGACGTAGAAAAATTGATGATGTGGATATTGTTGCTCCTGTAAATATAGGTGTACCTGAAGAAACAATAAGAAATATTGATGTTCCCTTACAGGCCGGAGACGCCGAAGAACTAATAAGAGAAGCACAAGATGCAGATATGTGTGATGAGATAATCCATGAAGACTTTAAAGAAGTGGAATGAGCAATAAAGGGTGTTCTTGAATCTCTGGCCCAATCAGTAAGTGCGTCATTCTAATTTCTAATTAATGATGTACATTCCTACTTTATTAGGGCTAACAATATTTTTTTAGACACGTCTTTTGAGTTATGATGTACATACTGATTCAAAAAATGGTGATCCCCAAAAGGTCCAAGTTTCAGATGAAGAAATCTTAGATGCACCTGAGTATCAACAACTTTCTAGTCAAAGCCTCAGTTCTAATGCAGACCAATATGCTATAGTTATAAGTTAATAATATAGCTAAATGCTTTGAAGCATATCTTATATACTCTTATTTCGTGTTATTCATTGACTGTTTTATTTTGCAGCTACGTCCTCCGGCTTCAACTATTGAGTATCCTGGTAGATCATTCATACCAATTGAAATGCAGGAAGAAATAGACCAGTGCCTATCCAGATACACCGGAAGGTAAGTAAATGTTCAACACTAGTTTAATGTTATGCAGATTTTTTCCTTTTAATTAAGCGGAACTATCTTTGGTCTCAATGTAGTGACGTTATCATTAGCAGAGACCATATTTTGATTCATCGATTGAAACTGGAAGATATATTATTAAATAAGTGGCTTGCAGACGAACATGTTGATATATTTGCTGTCATGCTGCGTGAACGAACTTTAAGGCGACCAGAGTTGTGCCGGCCTTACCTGTATGTTTCACCAGTGTATGAGGTATGTTCTAGAACTTGTAAACTCTATTCATACAACTTAAATTCATATATTCCTTGCACATTTAAACTAATATATTTATGTAGATGCATAAGACATATGGTAGCAAACCTTATGTGAAACATATCACCAACGAGGCCGTAAAAGAAGCAAAAACCATTTTATTTCCAATCATTCATAATCAACATTGGATCTTGTTGGTTTTGGATCTCAAGTTGAGAAAATGGCGAATATACGACTCACTACCCAACCAATACATAAGGCTGGTGTTATGGAAGTTGTAAGTATATTAAACTAAATTAAAAGTAACACAATTGCATTCAAAGATTAACATAGTAACATCTTAATATCATTCAGGTGAATATGTTTGCTAGAGATTTCGGTGATTCATTTACATCCAAAATCAATAAATGGCATGTTCGTCTGCAAGTACATGGAAACTAGTGCAGGGCGAAGAAGTCGACTGGAGTGCACATATGAACTGGCAGGATCATATGGAGCGATTTAGAGCAGAATTTGTTTATGACATGTGCTTATTTTCGAGGACTTCTGATTAAAGTTGTATAATTTTTCATTGCATATTTTGTTTAGGTAACTGTATATGTGATAGCTTCATGGTTACTGTATATTGATTATTTGTATAGCTTACTCACGTGTTTGTAGCTTGCTGAATGTTGGTCAACTGCCTTAGTTTATATCTTGGCACAATGTTTATAGCTAACTGTTAGTATTTTTTGTATAACACTTGAGTAACATGTTGGTCAACTGCCTTAGTAACACGTCATATTTTACATCCTGAGTAACACGTGGGTAACACGTGGATAACACGTGAGTAACACGAGAGTAACACATATGCTACAGCCTGAGTAAAACGGGAGTAACACGTGGATAACACGTGAGTAACACGAGAGTTACGCATCTGCTACATCCTGAGTAACACGGGAGTAACACGTGGATAACACATGAGTAACACGAGGGTAACGCATCTGCTACATCCTAAGTAACACAAGAGTAACACATGGATAACACGAGAGTAACACGTAAATAACACCCTGAGCTAATACATATACTAATATTACCTATCCTATTTAATTTATAATATAAAATTTATCTAAAATAATTTAAAAATTTATCACAAATCTTTGATTGTATGAATAACACGAGGAAATTAGGAATAACACCGATTAATCGACAGTAACACAGTGTAGTAACATGGTAGAATACGCGTGGTAACGCAGAGTAACGCCGATTAATCGGTCAGTAACACAGGGAATATTCACTGCGAGCGCACATTAAGAGGGCAATAACCCAAGTTATTCTCGTGTTATCCTTGTGTTATTCCTGTGTTATTCTCGTGTTTCTCTTATGGTTTTCGGCATGAGTTATTACAATGATATTCCCGTGTTATTTTCGTGTTATTCTTGTGTTATTCAGGTATTATTGTCCGTGTTATTCACGTGTTTGTTGACCTCACTTTTGGTTGAGGTCTAGAAAACTTTTTTAGTAGCCTAGGTCTAGCCATAGGAATTTCCTATTGACTAGTCTTAGAAAATTAGAAAAGGTACCCCCACCATTAGAAATTCAAAACTCTTCTTTTTACTCAACTTGAAATTCCACATAATGATCTTAACCTCTAGCATTTAGTTGATAAGATCATTATAAGAGAATTCAAGAAGAATCCCTATAGGATTACTTGGCTTTAGAGTCGACCCTGGGTGTTGATTTGGAACTAGGGTACACCATATCTTCA
>NW_018250699.1:24342-33791 GCF_001263595.1 Phalaenopsis equestris | reverse complement strand
ACATACAACGGAGAGTGCTGATTTTGGGGTACTATATGAGATGCTAAAATCTCAGGAATAAATAAGCTTAAATATACAAGAAATTGTTACTGGTATGAGTGCAAAGATGAATACTGTGGTTGAAGCATTGTCCACCATAACAGGTTTGGTGCATAGATTAGTTGAAACCAAGGCTAAGAAGTTCGCTGAGAAAACAATATCCGATACAAGTAAGAAGACCAGCAGTAGTGGTCATCAGCAAAAGAGGAAAGTGGACCCCCCTGCATCTCAATACCAATTTAAGAGAAGATGTAGAAAAATTGATGATGTGGATATTGTTTCTCCTATAAATATAGATGTACCTGAACAAACAATAAGAAATATTGATGTTCCCTTACAGGCCGGAGACGCCGAAGAACCGATAAGAGAAGCACAAGATGCAGATATGCGTGATGAGGCAATCCATGAAGACCCTAAAGAAGTGGAACGAGCAATAAATAGTGTTCTTCAATCTCTGGCCCAATCGGTAAGCGCATCATTCTAATTTCTAATTAATGATGTACATTCCTACTTTATTAGGGCTAACAATATTTTTTTTAGACGCGTCTTTTGACTTATGATGTACATACTGATTCAAAAAAGGGTGATCCCCAAAAGGTCCAAGTTTCAGATGAAGAAATCTTAGATGAACCCGGGCATCAGCAACTTTCTGGTCAAAGCCCCAGTTCTAATGCAGACCAATATGCTATAGTTGTAAGTTAATAATATAGCTTAGTGCTTTGAAGCATATCTTATATACTCTTATTTTGTGTTATTCATGGATTGTTTTATTTTGCAGCTACGTCCTCCGGCTTCAACTATTGAGTATCCTGGTAGGTCATTCATACCAATTGAAATGCAGGAAGAAACAGACCAGTGCCTCTCCAGATACACCGGAAGGTAAGTAAATGTTCAACACTAGTTTAATGTTATGCAGATTTTTTCCTTTTAATTAAGCGGAACTATCTTTGGTCTCAATGTAGTGACGTTATCATTAGCAGAGACCATATTTTGATTCATCGATTGACACTGGAAGATATATTATTAAATAAGTGGCTTGCAGACGAACATGTTGATATATTTGCTGTCATGCTGCGTGAACGAACTTTAAGGCGACCAGAGTTGTGCCGGCCTTACCTGTATGTTTCACCAGTGTATGAGGTATGTTCTAGAACTTGTAAACTCTATTCATACAACTTAAATTCATATATTCCTTGCACATTTAAACTAATATATTTATGTAGATGCATAAGTCATATGGTAGCAAACCTTATGTGAAACATATCACCAACGAGGCCGTAAAAGAAGCAAAAATCATTTTCTTTCCAATCATTCATAATCAACATTGGATCTTATTGGTTCTGGATCTCAAGTTGAGAAAATGGTGAATATACGACTCACTACCCAACCAAATACATAAGGCTGGCGCTATGAAAGTTGTAAGTATATTCAACTAAATTAAAAGTAACACAATTGCATACGAAAATTAACACAGTAACATCTCAATATCATTCAGGTGAATATGTTTGCTAGAGATGTCGGTGATTCATTTACATCCAAAATCAATAAATGGTCCCTATCGATTACAAAGAATGTACCAAACAAAGGAATAGTTTTGATTGTGGCATGTTCGTCTGCAAGTACATGGAAACTCTAGTGCAGGGTGAAGAAGTCGACTGGAGTGCACATATGAACTGGCAGAATCATATGGAGCGATTTAGAGCAGAATTTGTTTATGACATGTGCTTACTTTCGAGGACTTCTGATTAAAGTTGTATAATTTTTCTTTGAATATTTTGTTTAGGTAACTATATATGTGATAGCTTCATGGTTACTGTATATTGATTATTTGTATAGCTTACTCACATGTTTGTGACTTGCTGAATGTTGGTTAACTGCCTTAGTTTATATCTTGGCACAATATTTATAGCTAACTGTTAGTATTTTTTGTATAACACTTGAGTAACATGTTGGTCAACTATCTTAGTAAGACGTGATATGCTACATTCTGAGTAACACGTGAGTAACACGTGGATAACACGTGAGTAACACGAGAGTAACGCATATGCTACAGCCTGAGTAACACGGGAGTAACACAGGAGTAACACGAAAGTTACGTATCTGCTACATCCTGAGTAACACGTGAGTAACACGTGGATAACACATGAGTAACACGAGAGTAACACATATGCTACAGCCTGAGTAACACGGGAGTAACACGTGGATAACACGTGAGTAACATGAGAGTAACACATCTGTTACATCCTGAGTAACACGGGAGTAACACGTGGATAACACGAGAGTAGCACGTGAGTAACACATGTGGTACACTGCGAGTAATACGGGAGTAACACATACATAACACGAGAGTAATACGAGCGTAACAAATATGCTACACCCTGAGTAAAACGGGAGTTACATGTACATAACACGAGTAGAGTAACACGTAAATAACATAAATAACACCCTGAGCCAATAAATATACTAATATTACCTATCCTATTTAATTTATAATGTAAAATTTATCTAAAATAGTTTAAAAATTTATCACAAATCTTTGATCGTATGAATAACACGAGGAAATTAAGAATAACACCGATTAATCGACAGTACCGGTGTAGTAACACGGTAGAATAGACATGGTAACCCAGAGTAACGTCGATTAATCGGTCAGTAACACAGGGAATATTCGCTGCGAGCGCACATTAAGAGAGCAATAACCCAAGTTATCCTCGTCATCTTACCGTGTTACTAACGATAATCCTCGTGTTATCTTTGTGTTATTCCCGTGTTATTCTCGTGTTTCTCTTATGATTTTCGGCATGAGTTATTACAATGATATTCCTGTGTTATTTTCATGTTATTCTTGCGTTATTCACGTATTATTGTCCGTGTTATTCACGTGTTATTCACGTATTATTGTTCGTGTTATTCCCGTATTATTAATGTGTTATTCCCGTGTTATCCTCGTCTTCTTCCCGGAGAGCAATAACCCAAGTTATCCTCGTCATCTTACCGTGTTACTAACGATAATCCTCGTGTTATCTTTGTGTTATTCCCGTGTTATTCTCGTGTTTCTCTTATGATTTTCGGCATGAGTTATTACAATGATATTCCTGTGTTATTTTCATGTTATTCTTGCGTTATTCACGTATTATTGTCCGTGTTATTCACGTGTTATTCACGTATTATTGTTCGTGTTATTCCCGTATTATTAATGTGTTATTCCCGTGTTATCCTCGTCTTCTTCCCGGGTTATCCTCGTCATCTTCCCGTGTTACTAACGATAATCCTCGTGTTATCCTTGTATTATTCCCGTGTTATTCTCGTGTTTCTCTTATGGTTTTTGGCATGAGTTATTACAATGAAATTCTCGTGTTATTTTTGTGTTATTCCGTGTTCTTCCTGTGTTATTCACGTGTTATTCACGTATTATTGTCCGTGTTATTCCCGTATTATTGATGTGTTCTTTCGTGTTATCCTCGTCTTCTTCCCGTGTTACTAACGATAATCCTTGTGTTATTCACGTGATATTCCCGTGTTATTCACGTGTTATTCCCGTGTTACTGACGTATTATTTACGTGTTATTCTCATGTTATTCCTCTTTTTATTTCCACGTTAATCCCGTGTTATTCTCGTGTTATCCTCGTCTTCATCCCGTGTTATCAACGGGTTCGTCAAGGTGTTATAGACGTCTCCCATACGGTGTTACAGTTGATATATACATTTGAGCAGGATAAATACACAAATATTTGAACAAACACATGTTGTAAACCACAAATTACTTTTTCGTAAAAACGTTTACAGATGATACAATATTACAGCTTTTACAATATCAATCAATATAAATTCTCACTTATGGAATCCATCAAAAGTCCAGTGTACGTTTCACTTAGTTGCGGTGCATAGTTTTCCTGCAGCAGGTGAGTAATACGAGAAAGAATTAAATTAAATGATTTTATATAAGAGGTAGTCATATAATACTGAATTTTATCAGCATACCTGAGTAAGACAATCTGTCAAACTTTGTTTGAATGCGTCCACGGCTCGACGACTACTTGCTGCTTCTTGTTCCATTCCTGGATGCAATGGGTCAAATTAGAAGTACGCATTATACATGGAATTTGAATCAGAAAATACTAAATTAAAAAATTTATACTTTTGGCTTTCTTATTTCTCTCCCAATGTCTTTTCAGCCTAGCTGTAGATACTCCTTTCGGCCTTTTTTAGCAGAGTCGTTCACATTGCATTCTATATTTGTGGTTTTATGCTTCTTTTTTTGTTTTCTGTAATTCGATCGTTCTCTCTGTTATAGCATCCTCAATATCTCCTGATAACTTTTTAAACGTCTCCCACAAACACTCCTCAGCTAACTCATGTCCTTGTGCTATATTAATGAGTTGATATGCAAATTTTTTTGAGCATGAACTGAATATAAGGGAACTTGAAGAAATATTATTACAGCTAGAGTCTTTTAGCTCTCTGCACCCAAATCTGTTATACATGTCTCTTTTAGCATTGATGGACCACCGCAATAAGAAATATTTCTCCGGAATCACCTTTATTTTTGCGAGACTTAGAACAAATAGTGCATGGGAGCACAACAACCCCATCATCTCAAACTTTTTGCAACTATATGTAACCTCACAAGTAACCTTGTCAACTAACACATGGCTGTGCTGTCTTGTCCCCTCATCATCCAATCTTGATACATAATATTTAGCATCACTCTCCACTGATACTTCAGATGTTAGATCACATAAGCTATTCAAGAGCTCTTGTTCAAACAATGAGTAAAACTTCCTTGTATAGAATGAGGCAGCTTGCCTCAACATGAGATTGATTTTAACCATGGGTGTCCTCACGGACTGACCGCATTTGAAGTCTTCATCTTTCTCACTCCGGCGCCACGATTTCATTATGTTTTCATGACCGATAAAACAATCTATGAGAGAGCTAGTTGGCTTTGAGACACCATGACAAACATTGTTGCTCGACTCACTTCTCTGTGTTGATAAAATTCCCATACCGAGTATATTTTTATTAAATGCTGTTGACCATTTATGCCTTATACGATACATTTCATCTAACCAAACATTGCTTTGTAGTTCCCCTTTGTCAATCATTAAGGACCACGTTTCTTTGAACTCCTGGACCACGTTTCTTCGAACGCCTCAGAATCACACTTGCTCAAGCATTTATAGAAAAGACCACAGACACTCTTAATACGCACTTCATAGTGTAGAAAAGACCACAGACACTCTTAGTACGCACTCCACAGTGTACTTTGGAAGGCAGTTTCTTGTAGATATGTCATTGACATAATCTATGACGTGTTTGTGGGAGGCATTCTGCAATGGCTCTTTCCATTGTTTGATCCTGATCGGTAAAGATTGTTGAAGATTGTTATGGGATGTTTGTCTCCCATTATTTGAATGAATGATTTGTATAACCACATGAATGATTCAGTAGTCTTGTCAAATAGAAATCCAACTCCAAACAGTACGTTCTGCCAGTGGTGGTTAACCCCCCGCAACATAAGTTATATTTATTTAATCTGTAGCTTGTATAAAAAATTATGACATCCCCGAAACAGTCATAATCCAGCCTGCAAAATCCATCACTCCAAAATATGCTTGTTAACCTACCAGACTCATATGTTTGGAAATCCCAAGCAAACATGCTGTCCCCAGATTGCCTCTCCATGAACAATTGAATTAAAGCATTGACATCTCCAATCTCCCTGTTCAATTCTTTGTCTTCTTTCTCTCTGGATAAAATTAAATTCATCTCTCGTGGTGCACTCTTTCCAAATTCTTCACACCACCAACCTCCGTGGCAATGAAATTGTATACATGTGTTGCTATGATGCCTGAACCTGTCATGGATCTCAACACATTTGCATTAATCCCACTTATCTTTCTGTTGGAATGAAGAAGATGCTTATCACCACTTTCGGCCAAAGGATGATTATAATTTTCAATGAATTTTGCCACTGCCCAATTGCCTTCGAAATCAACATGAAATCGTACCATGGCCTTACAGCCAGTCCTTGTGTCCGCTTTTCTGAACTTAACTGTGTTGTTAGGCTCTTTCTTATAGCTAGCTTTTCCCCAAATATAATCTTTAACCTTGAGTTTCTTGGAGTTCGGCCAGTAGGTGGTATGGTCCTTCCGAACAGTGAATCCCACGTGATGTGCATAGGCACGGTAGCTTTCATATGCTTCTTCCTCACTGTGAATAATGCTGCCAAGAAAATTCTCTGCAATAGGATCATTGCAAACTTGTGTTGCCTCAAAGGACTGCATAAAACAATGGTGATGTCAGTAACACCAGAATAACACTAGGGTAACACAAAAAAACCATAATAATATCAAAGCACTGTAGAACAGGTCCCAAAAGATACTACATCAACACCTACATTTACATGCAGTAACACTACAGTAACGCCAGAATAACACAAGGGTAACACCAATAAACCAGAAGCCTAAAACCATAGTAACAAAAAAAAATATAATAATACCAAAGCAGACTATAGAACAACACCCAAGAGATACTACATCAACACCTACATTTACGTGCAGTAACACCACAATAGACAACACCCAACAAATACTACATCCACACCTACGTTTACATGGAGTAACATCATAGTAACACCAGAATAACACAAGGGTAATACAAAAAAAAACCAGAATTCCTAAACCATACTAACGAAAAGAAAAAAACCATAATAATACCAAACAACACTGTAAAACAACATCCAAAAGATACTACATCAACACCTAAGTTTACGTGGAGATAAAACTAAAGCCTAAACCACCTAAACGGTGCTAAATAAAACGCAAGAAACAAGAGTAATAACAGAGTAACACCGGAATAACACAACAGTAACACCAAGACTCACTTGATCTTGACCTTTAAAGTTCAGGCTGAATGATGGCATCTCAACGTTCATGGAGACTTCCGGCATCTCAACGTTCATGGATAAATCGACTTCCGACATCTGAATGCCCATGGAGAATTCCAACAAGACCTAGCTATGGCGGAGCTGTGAACGGAGCTGTGAACGGAGCTATGAACGAAGGTGTTAAAAAACCAGCAAAAATATTTCTTCACCCTTCGAATAGAACAACATACTGAATGAAAGTATTTATTTGATCATACTGAATGAACATAAAAATGAAGAACTCATGTCTTTAAAAATATATATATAATAATAATTGATGCAGGATTCTCTAAATAATAATATTTCCTAAAAAAATAATGCATGAAAGGACATCACATTCTATAAATAATCTTTAATCTGAATCGATTGAACAGCGCAGAATGACGTCTTTCTTTCAGAGACAAATGCATAGGGAAATTATTAGCTAACTAATGATTTTTGTTTGAAAAAAATCTTGAAAAAGAATCTTTGTTTCTCACCCCAGAATGAGGCGCAATACCGAAGGGTGGCTCTGAACCGGTGCGCTGCGGGTCCGGGCCTGTCTTATTTTGGAAAACGACCGCAATGTTGATCCTAGGCGAGATGGACCGGAGCTAGAGCCAACTAAGTGGGCTCACACTAATTATTGAGGTTTAGAAAATTGAACAAAAAAAAAAAAGAAACCCCGTAATTTCATTTATACCCAAAGTTGTAATTTGTATTAAAATTACATTATTGCATTTGAAAAGAAAAAGGAAGCTTAGCTTGAGATATTCTTTTTTCTAACTTTTTGATAAAATTTATGGCCAAATGATGAAGTGATGATATAAAAAATTTGTGGCAACTCATGAGATTTTTCTAGAATAAACTATATTGAGAAATATTATGATAAATTTATCAAAGATATTTTAAGAAGACTCTAGACAAGAAATTTCAGCTAATTGTGAGATGTGGATAAATTATATATTTTATATCATTTCATGTGTTTTGGGATATTTAAGAGGATAGATTAACTTGAGAATATTGGAGAGTTGAGCTGGCACCGGAGCGCTATATGTCCAGCACCTCAACATTATGGCGACAGCGTCAGTGCTGTGGAAGTTGCATTGCAACACTAAATGGAGAAAAAAAATGTCATAAACTTGTGAGCATGGTGCCTTAACACCAATTGTTAGAATTGCAACACAACCATGTCAGTGCCTCGGCGCATTATACATAACACTGCAATGCTGGAACTTGTAGAATTTGAGCCAATAATATGAAAGCTTGGCACCCCAGTGCCAGACTCAAGTCTAGTGCTATAATGCAACATCGCAATGCTACATTGTAGAACCATGATGCTATTACTGGTGTGGGTGAAATGTGTGATGTTATTTTATGTATTTTCATAATTCTTTGCAACAAATTTATTTTTTTCTTGGTAAATTTTTGTGTGTATTTTGTATGTCTAAAATGTGCCCGCACAAATTCAGATAAGAGCCGATGATAGCATAGACTGACCAACCATCACAGCCAATCGACAGACCACCTCGCTTGATGGATTCAACAACAAAAATGTGTCGAACATATGAAATGGTGACATATATATATATATATATATATATATAAAGGTGTTAGACATATGAAAAGTGTCGCATATATGAAAAGGTGTCAGACATATGAAAAAGTGTTAGATATACAAAAGGTATCAGACATAAGAAAAGGTACCAGACAATGAAAATACGCCAATGAAAATAATAATAACTTGTAACTTTCATGAGTAAAGAAGAAGTTTTCACACTTTTATCCTCATTTCATCCATAAATAGGTGGATCTTTTTCTTGTAGGGAGATTCAGGCCATTTTGGCTTTCTAGCCATTTTGGCACCGTTCTCCCCTTCTTTTGTCACAATTTATTTCAATATATAAAATGGGTCTGAGAGCCCGGGGAACGCCATAACTTTGCCCTGTTGGGGGCAATTTCTAGGTCAATCCTTCTTTCTCCCTCCCTCTCTCTCTCCCTCCCTCCCTCTCTCCCTCCCTCTTAGTTTTTTATGATCTATTGTTTGGGCATGATCTACATGAAAATTTTGGATTTAACATTTGGTGCGACAAACGTGGGTCATGCCATCGACAAGAAGATGAGCAACACTAAGGAGAAACTCTTCGCAAATGCAATTCTAGCTAAGAGCACTCAAGGGTAACTTGCACAGTGGTGGATTCACTTCATTTATTCCTTACTGATGGGGGTCTCCAAGAGAATCTGCCTCTATGATCGTAGATCTATAGGAATATCTTCTACTTTTCTTGATGGATCCAATGGATACTGAGTGATACACTCTCAGTTCAGGTGCACTTACACTTTGAGGTTTCTGATCCCGACTATTTATATGCAACAGTATAATAATATATGTAATTATATTCCCCACTTATCTTTCCTACTTTGCAATAACACCAAAAACTTGATTTTGAAGAAAATAAGAATTCTACTTTTTAATATATATATATATATAACAACATACTG
>NW_018250699.1:21893-24263 GCF_001263595.1 Phalaenopsis equestris | reverse complement strand
TACGCATCGTTATCAAGTAATATAGGACTTTTTGATTAAGCCCCAAATATCGAACTCACAGAGATTGTTTACAATATGCACTATTAAGTAACAAACTTCTATTTCAAAAAAAATAATTACTTAAACTAAAGATATTATCACAGTAATTAAAGTTCAATTTTTTTTGGTATTTTGGATATTTTGACAAAATAATAACAACTTCTAAAGATAACTTGAGTTTTGTAAGATAAGAAGCACTGAATATGAAAATTCTTATCATGAATCAGTAACAGGTATATGAATTCTGTTGTGGATGAGCGCAAAATTGTGTTGTGCCAAATAGGAGCAATATTATTCTTTACCCTTACTAGAGATGCTATAAGGAATATTGGTTAATTTAAAGTTTTAATGGTTCTGAAGACCGGCTAGGCAGGGAAGATACCGACTCTCACTATAGAGTTCTCTCGATTCCCTACATTTGGGGGCTAAGATTACGTATCAAAACCTAAAACAATAAACTAAGCTGGGGGTTTTAACCTTTCACTTTAAAGTTTTGTAACTCTACACCCTTCAACGATTATTTCTTTATTTATTTGAACTCAATCATATGAATTACATTCTCATCCATACAATCTCATGTGATTCTTTCCAATTGTTGACTGAGACAATACCATCACGGTTCTTACATGTTCTCGTAATAAATTTTAACATCTTGATGAGCCAACTCAAGAAGTAAATTAAGTACATGGAGTTAAATCATCACAACTTCTTCTAATATTAAAGATCAAATCTCTCTACAACTTCCATCTAATACTTTATTTAATTATCATTTTAAGGAAAAAGACAAAGAAAACCTTTAGAATTCATGGATAAATTAAAACCACACTTTAATTTAAAAGTAGAAATCATTATCAAACCAACAAGAAGTCTTAATTAAAACCAAATGTAGTAACAAAAGATAAAAACTTACCTTAAATCCTCTACCAAACTCTTGAAGTTCCTCTGAATCTCTTCTCTTCTTACAACACTCTTAACTCTAAAAAACTAGAAACTAAAACTAAAATAAAGATAGATATTGGCATCTTACAGTCTCTCTCAGAAATCACAACAAAGAAGAATCTAAAAGAAACACTTAAAAAGACTAGAAGCCTCCCTTGAAGAGACTAAAAGCAGCCTTTGAGCTAGAAGCAGCCCTTGAGCAGTCCCAAGCCTCTCTTTTTTATAGTTTTCCAAGAGGTGCCTTGATATCTGACCAACAAAAATATAATGATGTAAAACTTATAAAGTTGACTCCGCTTTAGAACTGTGTCAAAAACTTGATGTGGTATTTTATGAATAATAACGTTAAGCACTTGATACACCTAAAATATATAGTATTTTTAGACACATTTTTATACCTATTTTTGAGATATTGCACTTTAATGGAAAATATTTTTGTGTTTTTTTTTCAGTTACAGGTTAAAAAGGTAAAAAATGCTTAAAAGAGTGAAAAAGGATCAAATTTAGAGCAAATAAGTAAAAATGTCCAAAAATGTTTTGCCGCCTCAATGCTAGATCCGGCGCTTAAGCGTTGGGTAAACAGAGAAGGCCGCGCTTAAGTGCCAGAGGCCCCGCGCTTAAGCGCCAGTGGCAGTTCTTGGATGAGTGAATTAGGTTTTTGTAAATTTTTTTTGAGGCACCCATTGGCTTAATAGGTGGTTGTAACCACCATGGACAAAAATTATCATGAAAGGATACACCTCTTGGGAAAATACATCGAATTAAGACACATTTTGAAGAGATCCCAATGCACCTCTTAGAAAACTATAAAATAAAGAAAAGAGGACTTAGAAAAGAGTCCTAAAAATATTAGCAAGTTTTGAAAGTTCTTCTCTAGAGAGTTAGTTCGGACAGATTTTCAGGAACCACTTTTTGTTAACTTTATCCTTTTTGTTATTTTGTTTTGAGTGATTGTAAAAGAGAAGAGATTTAAAGGAACTTCAGAAGTTTGGTGGAGGACTTTAGATAAGTTTTTATCTTTTTGTTTTAGGCTAATTTTGGTTTTAATTGAGACTTATTGTTGGTTTGACAATGTTAAACTAAAGTGTGGTTTGTTTTCTCAATGGATTCTTTGTATTTTTCTTTATCTTTCTTCTTAAAATGATAAGAAATTAAGTGTTGGATGGAAGTGTGGCAGAGTATTGATCCTTAATGTTGGAAGAAGTTGAGATGATTCAAATCCATCTACTTCATTTACTTCTTGATTTGGCCAATCCAGATGTAAAAATTTATTGTGAGAACATGTAAGGACCGGGCTGGTATTATCTCAGTCAACAATTGGAAAAAATCATATGAGGTTTTATGAATGAGAATGTAGTTCATATGATTGAGTGCAAATAAATAAGGAAATAT
>NW_018250699.1:17945-21674 GCF_001263595.1 Phalaenopsis equestris | reverse complement strand
CTATACTTACTACTAATTCATGATAAGGAGAAAGATATTTTCATATTTAGTGTTTTTCTTCTACAAAAACTCAAGTTATCTTTTTAAGTTTGTACTGTTTTTATCAAAATATTAAAATTACAAAAAATATTTAAACTTTCTTTATTACAAAAACGTTTTTAGTTTAAATAATTATCTTTTTAAAAATAGAATGTTTTCCAAAAGGTGCATATTGCATATCTTCCCTGTTGGTTCGATATTCAGATCTTAATAAAAAAGTCCTTTATTACTTGATAACGATACATATAGTTGCGTAGTATCCAAATATATATAAATTAAATGTCAAATTATTATTTTTTGTCAGAATCAAGTTTTTGATTTTATTGCAAAATAAGGAAATATAAGTGAAAATATAATCAGAATTATTGTTATATTGTTGCATCTAAGCAGTTATCGAGGATCAAGTTTTTGACGCCATTGTCGGGGAAGTGAAGTGAAAATTGTAAAGAATCTATTGATTTAAAAGCAAATTTTTATTTTAGAAAGTCTTATTTAAACTTTAAGTTATTGTAGTTTGTTTTGTGTGTGTTTAGTTTTATTTTTTTATTTTATGTTAGTGTATGCGTAGTTCAGGTTCTGAAGGACTAGTGCCCTACGATTCTGATTTAGAAAAATCAAAAAAATTACTAACCTTGAAAAATCAAAAAAATTAAACCTTGAAAAATCCAAAAAAAATACAGAAATGGTAAACCAAAATGATCAAAATGCTGAAATCCATCAAGAGTTTAGACCTTCAAAAGATTATGTCAACCCTACTGTAGATGAACTTCATTATAGTACTAAAAAACCTACTATAGTGACTAATTCATTTGAGCTTAAACCTGCTAATATCCAAATAGTATCAAATAATCAGTTTGGGGGATCACCAACTAAAGATCCAAATTTACATCTTGCCAATTTTCTAGAATTGTGAGCTATATTTAAATATGATGGTGTATCAAATGATGCCATAAGACTTAGGTTATTTCCTTTCTCACTGAGGGATAAAGCTAAGATGTGGTTGAATTCGTTAGCACCTGTATCTATCATAACTTGGGGTGATTTAGCATAAAAATTCCTTACTAAATACTTTCTACCATGAAAAACTGCAAAGCTTAGAAATGATATTACATCTTTTAATCAGTTTGAAGGGGAATCTATTTATGAAGCATGGGAAAGATTTAAAGAACTCTTAAAAAAGTGTCCACACCATGCTATACCAGATTGGTTAATAATTCAAACTTTTTCTTATGGATTAGTTGGATCTCTTAGATTCATTATCGATGTCATTGCTGGTGGTTCATTGATGTCAAAACAATTTCATGACGCCTATGCTTTAATTGAAGAAATGGCTGCCAATAATTTAAATGCCCTTCTGAGAGGGTAAATCCTAAGAAAGTATCCAATATTCATAAATCTGATGCATTTACTATGTTAGCAAATCAAGTTGCTGTAATTTCAAGGAAGTTAGACCAATTTGGAATGAATTTTTATCAACAAATTTCTACTATTGAAGATAATTCATTAGGCCAAATGGTATATTCTCAAGAATCATTAGAAACTTTGAATGCTATAAATAACAAGTAGAATAACCCATATTTAAATTAAATTATTGGATAAACCATCCCAACTTTAACTGGAACAACAATTCGGGTGGTAATAATCAGCAATGGGGGAACAACCAAGTAAACCAATTGAGAAAGTAGAACAATCAAGAAAATAATAATTATAGATCTACTTATCCTCCAAGTTTCAACAGTAATACACAATTAAGTAGAGAGAGAATAAATTGAAGAATCAAAAGAGGACGCTCCCAAAAATTCTTGAAGACCTAATTCTCCACTCAAAATTGATTTGGAAAAACCTCGACCTCTGTTTCCTCAGAGACTTTGTTAGCAAAAGTTGGATAAAAAATTTTCAAAATTTCTTGAAATATTTAAGAAGCTTACAATTAATAGTACATTTGTTGAAGCCTTGGAACAAATTCAGAGCTATGTAAAGTTTATGAAGGATATTCTCAACAGGAAAAGGAGGTTTGAAGATAATGAGACTGATGCACTTAGTGAGGAGTGCAGTGTGATAATTCAGAAGAAGCTTCCTGAAAAGCTTAAGGATCTTGGTAGCTTTACAATTCCATGTGCAATAGGAGACAAATTTTATGAGAAAGCTTTATGGGATTTAGGTGCAAGCATTAACCTTATGTCATTATCAATATTAAAGATTGGGATTAGGAGAAATAACCCCTACTACTGTAACTCTGCAGTTAGCAGATCATTCGATAACATACCCTAAAGGATTTATAGAAGATGTCCTAGTGAAAGTGGATCAATTTATCTTTCCTATTGATTTTATTGCGCTAGATATGGAGGAAGATAAATATGAGACCTTTCCTAGCCACAGGAAGAGCAATAATAGATGTGCAGAAAGGGGAATTAATAATGCACGTCAATGATCAAACTATTACTTTCAATATTTGAAGATCAATGAAATATTCTACAAAAGGTAAAGATGATGAATGTATATGAATGGATGTTGGAGTGATGTTATAAGATATCTAAGTGAATGACATTTCAAAACAACTTATGAAAAACATATGAAGAAAAAGATTTGGAACACGAGCAAGAAGAGGAATTAGATCGATGTGAAGAACTTTTTAAGGAAGATTCAAACGATGTTAGAGAAAGATTTGAAATTTTGGACACGAAAGACAAAAATAAATCATTTTGTCCATTAATTGAAAAACCTCCAAAACTTGAGTTGAAGTTACTTCCGGAACATTTAAAATATGCCTTTTTAGGAGATTACTCTACTTTACCAGTTATAATTTCCTCAAAATTAACGATGGAAGAAGAAGAAAGGTTGATGAAAATTTTAAAGAATTTTAAGAAAGCCTTTGGATGGACAATTGCTGATATTAAAGGAATTAGTCCTTCAATTTGTATGTATAGAATTCATATGGAAGAGAACAGTAAACCCAGGGCTGATCCTCAAAGGAGACTGAATCCTGTTAGGAAAGAAATTGTTAATAAAGAAATTTTAAAGTGGTTAGATGCTAGAATTATTACCCTATTTCAGATAGTGCATGGGTTAGTCCAATTCACTATGTTCCTAAGAAAGGAGGAGTAACTGTAATTGTGAATGAACATAATGAATTAATACATACTAGACAAGTTATAGGGTGGTGAATATGCATTGATTATAAAAAATTAAATATCACCACTAAAAAAGATCATTTTTCATTATCCTTTCTAGATCAAATGCTGGATAGACTAGCTGGGTATAAATACTTTTGTTTTCTAGATGGATATAGTGGTTATCACCAAATACAAATATATCCTGAGAATCAAGATAAAATAACTTTTACCAGTTCTTATGGTACTTTTGCTTTAAGAAGGATGTCCTTTGGTTTATGTAATGCCCCTGCTACATTTTAAAGATATATGATGGCATTTTTTTGTGATTTAATTGAAAAAATGATTGAAGTATTGATGGATGATTTTTCAGTATTTGAAACTTCATTTGACTCATGTTTAGAACATTTATCTAAAGTTCTTAAGCACTGTGAAGAAACATATTTAGTCCTTAATTGGGAAAAATGACAGTTTATGGTAGCAGGAGGAATTGTATTAGGTCATCAAATATCAGAAAATTGTATGGAAGTAGATCCTACTAAAATTCAAGTGATCGCTAATTTACCTTATCCAACAAATG
>NW_018250699.1:12026-17137 GCF_001263595.1 Phalaenopsis equestris | reverse complement strand
TCATAATTCTGATTTTGGGGGACATTTTGGTGTTGATAA
This sequence comes from Phalaenopsis equestris, assembly GCF_001263595.1. Classification (NCBI taxonomy): domain Eukaryota; kingdom Viridiplantae; phylum Streptophyta; class Magnoliopsida; order Asparagales; family Orchidaceae; genus Phalaenopsis; species Phalaenopsis equestris. The sequence continues at coordinate 17,098 of NW_018250699.1, read as the reverse complement.
AACAACAAACAAAATTTTACAATATGGATTCTATTGGCCTACAATTTTTAGAGATGATAATGTTTATATCAAAACTTGTGATAGATGTCAAAGAGTAGGAAATATTTCTAGAAGAAATGAGATGCCCCTCAATTATATGCTGAAGTTGAAATATTTGATGTTTGGGGATTAGATTTCATGGGACCATTTATACCACCTTTCAAAAATTTATATATTCTATGAGCAGTGGACTATGTATCCAACTGGATAGAAGCTGTTGTTTTATCTCGATGTGATGCTCAAAATGCTGCAAAATTTTTGAAAATGAACATATTTTGTAGATTTGAGATTCTAAGAGTTATCATTACTGATGGGGAAGTCATTTCAAAAATGCCACAATGGAGAAGTTATTAAAGAAATATCATATAAATCATAGGATTGCTACTGCTTATCATCCTCAGACAAGTGTTTTGGTTGAATTATCTAATCAAGAAATTAAGAGAATTATGGAAAAATCTGTGAATCCAATAAAAATGGATTGGTTAGTCAAACTTGACTATGCTTTGTGGACTTATAGGACTGCATACAGAACTCCTATAGGAATGTTCACATATAGGCTAATATTTGGGAAAGCTTATCACTTACCAATTGAACTTGAGCATAAAGCATATTGGGCGATTAAAGAGTTCAATTATAATTTGAAAAATACTGGTGAGAAAAGGTAATTGCAATTAAATGAGCTTGAAGAGATAAAGAATGAATCTTATGAGAGAGCCAAGATTTATAAAGAAAAGATGAACATGTGGCATGATTGAAACCTTATTTTATAGGGGATTGACATAAACTTAATGATGAAATGATGTTGGGTCGACCAGAATAAGCACTAGTTACGTCGGGCTGACAACGTAAAACCAGTCGTTAGTTATCAGAGTGTTTTTAGTTTGGTTGTTGTTTTGTGTGTGATTAAAAAAATTAAGGTAGTATTTTTGAAACTATTATGTGTTAGTAAAGATTTTAAGACTTTATTTAGTGACCAAGAAATGTTAGAATGAGAACTTGGATGTTAAGTTGACTAGTGCAAAGATGTGCACTGGCGCTTAAGCGCTAAATCCGGCGTTTAAGCGCGGCAGTTTAAACACATGTGCAAAATTAATAATCTAGAATGTTTAATCACCATTTAATTTGTAAAAACGTGCCAAGGCAGTTTTTGAATGTGTCTAAGAGTTATTGGAAGGAATTAGGCCTATGAATAGAAGGGTTTTGTGAAGGAATTTCACCCGAGATCATTTCTAGACCTAAAAGTCTAAGAGAAAGTGAGATTTAGAGAAAATGAATTAATGGGAGAAGGATTTGAAGAAGAAGGAAGAAATCATGAGGAAGATGTTCATTAGTCAAAGTGCATAAGAGATGTGTAACAGTTTCTTAGCTGTTAGTATTGAAGGGATATCAGAGAAGATCAACAAAATTGAGAATACTATGACTTTATTGGAGACCAAAGTACTTGAGTTGCATGCACATCTACAACATATTGCATGGCAGTTGAAGATGTAATATAGCCACATAAGTTATATAGAAGAAGTGGATAAGGCGATGTTCATAAAGCAGAAGTGGATTGAAGAAGATAGTGTCAGAGCTCGTCATCACCGTCCGTTTTATCAACTCTATATTCCTGGAGAGACTAATGAAAGACAAGAATTTATTTCTTCGAATGAAGAATGGAATTAAGTTTATTGTTAGAATTTGTGTGTTAGAAGTTGTTGTTTTCATGTGGTTTAGTGTTTAAGTCTTATTTTTAGTATTTATGACTCCTTATATGTGTTAATTGTGAAATGAATGTTGTGTATTTGTATTTGGGAAAATTTTCTCATTCAAGACTATTTGGAGTGAGAATTAAGTGCTTAAAGGTATTTGTACTTGTTTGTGAATTAATATAAGTTTGTGTGTGAAAATTTGTGTTATTTTTAGCCTCGAATTGAAATAGTTATTATGAAGAATTTTAAGAGAGAGGGGAGTTATAAGAAGTTGAAAATAGTCATTTAAGTACTATGAGACCATTTAAGGGTGGTTTACTTAGGCAAATAGTGTATTTTACTTTAATTTAAAAATTTTGAAAATCATGCACTAGCGCCTAAGCACCACATCTCGCTCTTAAGCGTGAGCCAACTCGAGAGGAAGGCGCCTAAGCGCCACTTACCCGTGCTTAAGCGCTGGTTCACGAAAACCGGTTCAAAAATATTTAAAAGTGAAATTTTGGCCCAAAAATTGCCATTTTTACTCCTCCCGTCACCTTCAATCTCTCAAAATTGCGATTTTGGAAAGAGCAATTTTTTAGGGCTAGGGCACATCTAAAGTGAAGATTTCTTGGTGGAATCAAGTAAAATTTGCTAGATCCAAGTTCCTTGAGGTAAGATCTTTACTTCTATGAAAAAATTTTGGATTTTCACTATGTATTTTGAGTACATTTGGAGAAATTCGAAAATTCACTATTCATGATGAAAAATGAAAAAAAGATCTATGGAAATTGCATCAGAGGTAGAGTTTGTACTTTGGAAGTTTAGTTTAGTAATTTACACTTGATTTTTAAAGTTATTTTTGGAATTTATAAAATTTGTAGAATGGCACCAAGAATGAAGAGGAGCAAATGAAAGAGCCCTTTCAATTCAAGTAAATTTGTTAGTTTGAAGGCTCAGGATTGGTACAGTGATGCGTTGCAAACACGGAAACTGATTCAGGAGCGGTGTTTTAGCAATCCAGGTGCAGACGTAGAGGATTTGATCGTTTGTCGGCAGTGGGAACCATTCTACTATTTCTCTGTTGTGGCAATTGTTTTTGTTATTAGGGAGTTCTATGCAAACCTCCCATGCAAACCTCCCTGAGGCACAAACCTCCCTGAGGCAGAAGACAATAGATTCATGGTTCGAGGAAAGTTGGTACCTTTTTCACCCGAGGTAATCAACTTGTTTTATCATCTGTCACCTGATACGTAAGGTTTTTATGCAAATTATATTCCGAATGAAGCGGAGTTAGATGAGATTACTTCTTACTTTACTGTTGTAAGAGGACTTTGGAATATCACTAATGAGAGGAGAGTCAACTTCCCAACTTCAAAGTTATGTGCACCTTCAAAGGCCTAACACTATTTTATTTCTGCTCGTCTGCTACCAACAAATTATCCCAGTGAAGTGACCAGAGAGAGAGCAAAGTTAAATTATTGTATCCAACAAAGAAATCTCATCAACTTAGGAGTTTTGATTTGTCAGACTATCATCAGTTCTGCCACTATCATTACTACTGCAGGTCTAGGATTTGCTTCCTTGATCTTTTCTTTAAGTGAGCAGGCTGGAGTGAAATATGATAATTGGGAGGCACTGTTGCCTCTAAAGCCTATCACAAAAGTAAATGTGAAGACTTATTCCGAACATTCTATTTTTGGCTGGAGGGGAGGATTTTCTAGGAGTTATGAAATGGGAACGTCTGCTGCTTCTACATCTAGACCATCTACCTCACGTGCTTCTACTTCTAGAGGTGAGACTACTGAGACCCAAGATTTTCTGCATCTAGAGGTGAGTCTACTGAAACTCAAGATCAATTATTGCAGAGGATGATGGATAATATTAACAATATTGTTGATAGGGTACAAAATTTAGAGCATTTTGCATATCATGTTGATAGGTATAATAGGAGAAAAAGTGATTATGAAGAGAAATTTCACTCATCTTTGGAAAACCTCATCAGGATAACCCAGAAGTGCAATTTCCTCCATATCCAAAATACCCTGATTATGTGCCTGCAGGTTTTTGGGATAACGGTGATTCAGAAAATGAGGAGTAGAACTATGAGATTTATTTTTGTAATATGTTTTGGACTATGTGGTCGGAACTTGCTATATTTACAGTTGTGTGTTTATTTGGACTTTTTGATGTGTTAGACTCTTTTGTTTAGTTGATATTGTGATGTTTGTGATTTTTAGTACTTTATTTTAAATTCCAGGATAGTATCTGTTGTTGTGTGTTTAGTACTATGATTTAGTTAGTTGAGAACTTAATTTAATTCTATGACTTTTGTAAAGTTGAAAATCTTGCTAGCGTAGATCTTAAATTTGAAATTCAGAAACTGCTACCATGTATTTTTCTTTAATCTTGTTATAATGTTTGTTTTTATGTTGAGACTGTGAAATCAAAGTTAGTGTGTTAACTTGCTTTTATGTTTGTTCCCACTATTTAGAAGTCTATTGAATCTCTACATGTTGAATTGAAATGAAAATGATAGAAAATTAATGAAAAATTAAATTTACTCCTATTTTTAGATTTATAATTGTATACTTAGGATATAAAATTTTTGTAAGCATGTTCTTTCAATTTTCATTCCTTCTTATATATATCTGATGCTAAACCGTTTAATATTGTTAAAAATTTAAGTTTGGGGGGGGGGATGAAAAATATTTTAAAAACTTGAATTTTATTTGTTCTCAATTGTGCTATAAGTGAATTTGATTTTAAAAGAAAAAATGATCATGTATATGAAGTTATATTAGGGAAGTAAAATTTGATTTTAGAAATGAGCAAGAAAATTTAGTTGAAATTTTTAGTAATGAAGAAAAACTTTAGGTTAAAAGTTTTTAGTGTAGAAAATGTTAAACATAAGTAACTATCTTTAGTAAGAAAAATTGTATTTTTGAAAAATTTAAAAATTTAGACTTTGATTTATAATACTCAAATTTCTTTTATTAAAATAATTTTCAAAACTATTATTATATTTATAAGTAAAAGGTTTATATCAGGACTTTGCTTTAGGAAAGGAGGAGTGAAATTCAAAATTATTAAAGGTCTATCTGACCACGACTTTATATATGCTTAAAAATATAAGTATTTAATACTGCTACTAAAAACAACTGTACCAAAAGTTAATAACAGTTACAGATTTGATAAATATGGATGTAATAAATATTCAATAATTATAAAGTCACACTTATCAACGCAAGTATACATATCGCTCAAGTAATATAGGGCTCTGATGGAGTCCTAGATATCGATCCCACAGGGAGTACTATTAGAAGCTACGAACTAAAATTTTAGAAAATCAATACTTTAATC
>NW_018250699.1:0-8594 GCF_001263595.1 Phalaenopsis equestris | reverse complement strand
ACGCCAGAGCTCCCACTTTCAATCCCCTGAAGGCTAACTCTCGTTTTAGTTTTTAAACACAGATCGAATTGGGGACTTTTATTGGGGACTTTTTGTCTGTCACCCTATAAATCTCCATCTCTACACCCAACAAAGTATATTGCTGTATTTATTTGCACTTATTTCCATGAACTAAATACTCTGTTGTAGAACTCATACTCAATTTCCCGGATCATATGTTTCACAACATATTTTAACAGTTCAGTTGGTCAGATCAAAAAGTAAATTAAGAGCGGAGTTGAAAAATCATCACAATTTATTTTAAATTTTAATATTCGCACATCCAAATTATCTCTTCATTTCACCATACCTAAGAGTAGGGAGAAAGATAAATGAAACTACTCAGACTTCATGAGAAAGATACAACTAAACACAAATTTCATGTATAAAAGAAAGTTCATACAACAATAATAAACAAACAACACTTATCTGAAACTCTTTCTCAAAGTAAATCCCTTGTAGTCTCTCTTAGGAAATGTAGGAAGAAGAAATCTCTCACTTCTCTTCCTATCCAACACTTCTTAGAGAGTAATTCACACTTAAACTCACCACACAAACTCAAAACTATAAAGAAAATAAATCACTAATAGTGTGGAATGGCGTGGAATGATGTAAAGTGGCAAAAAGTGGTGCTAAAAGAGCGAAAGGGGGTGATAGATGGCAATGAGAGGCAAAGGAAGACCTCTTTTCTGATCAATTTCAGCTGTAAAAAGAGCCTAGGGTCGATTCTCCAATAGGTGCATCCAAAAAATTTTGAAAAGGCGTCCAAATTCATCAAATCTTCTAGAAATAGGGTCTGCACCAACACTGGTGTCGTTGGTCTAAAAATGCATATATTTTTAATGTATCAAAATCCCCCAGACTTATATGTTACTTATCCTCAAGTAATTCCTCTACTACATAAAAATATGACTTATGGTAAAGAATTTAACTTTAGATTTTCATTTTTTAGTCCACTAAATACAATAGCATAAATTAACAAAAATTCAAAACAACTCTAGTTAATACTAAAGGTATAAGAATATCTAGCAATCAACTCTAAGATTTCTTATTCTCTATTCTTTTGAAGAAAAATTGCAAATTGTCATAATAAAATCACTTAGAGCATTCATATGAAAAAGAACTTCATGAAACTATAATGTTAAATAAGTTAATACTCAACTATAAGGTTAGAAAATTTAGTTAAGCCCTCTTCTTTAAGTTGATTCAAGTGAAGATAATTTTTAATTAGGCATCTCCTCAAACTTCTCCCTATATTATCTTTTTCTTTTCTTTTCTTTTCAGGATCCTTTTCAATCTTTTTTCTTTTTTTTTTCTTTTTTTTTCTTTTCTTTTCTCTCTTTTTTTTATGTGAGGATTACTATATCTGGATAGCCTTTAATGATTTTGAACTTCACTATCCTCTTCTTAAAGTTAAAAACTTTTTACATTTCTTCACTTAACAAATTTATATTAGCTTAAAGATTTCATAAAGTTTAATTCTTTTCTTCTTACATGAATCTTTAAGATTTTTAATACTTAAAAAATATAAATTGCTTTACTTAAAATAAAAAAAAACATAGTCTTATTCTCTTATACCAAATATCTTACTCTCTAAAATTAATCTTCATTATTGAAAATTTTTACTTAAGTTTACTATATATTTAGAAACGTAAATATAGTTATCTAAAGTAAACCTCTACTACCAAATGTCATGTTAATTTAAAAAATTTAAAAATATAGCTAAGTGAGGACAAACAAAATTATGTTTATTTCTTTAAAAAGGGATTTTTCTTTCCCCCCAAACTTAAGTTTTTAAAAGATTTAGCATGAAGAATTGAAAAAATAAAGGGTGAAAGAAAAAATTAAATACATAAATAAAAGATTTACCTGTTGAAGGTTTTGCTTTTTGAAACTTAACTCTGAAATATTGCAGGTGCTAATATGAAAAGCTAAAAGGCTTAAAACATTAGATTGCACATAATACATATAAAATCTGCTGAGAAAGAGTTAATTATTATACATTTAACAAAATACTAAAACTAACAACAAAACTAATCTGAATTTCAAATAACAAACAATTTTACAATTTTACAGTTCATAACACAACAAAACAGAGTCTCACAATCTAACAACAAACAATCTCAACAACATAAAAAAAATAATATTAAAATAATAAAGTACAATCAAACATAAACTAAAAGAAAGATCAAAATACAAATCACCAATCATCATCTTCTTCTTCTTCCACATTCAAATTTTGTTGTTGATATGGAGTAAATATAAGGTGAGTAGGAAACTGAACTGAGTGATCACCCTTCATGTATCTCACCATCGCATCATCATAAGCAACATCATATTCAAACTTTTGTAGAATCAAATCATCAGTACAGCTTTTCTAGTTTCCATGTTTTCCATTCTATTATCCATTCTTAAGATATCTCCTTGTTGGTGATATCTCTTTGTTGGTTCATCATCTGCTCCATAAGTTCCTGAATAGTAGGGGTGCTAGAAGTTGAAGTAGATTGAATATCCCTGGTCCTACTTCCAGATCTCCATCTAACACGAGATTCATAAGTCTTATATTGGCAGGCCTAATAGGTTCCAGAAGTTCAATCCTCTCCTCATCTGCTTTAAAATCAACTCCTGCCTGTTCACATAGTGTGAAGATTAGGGGAGGATGTGTTAAACCTCCAGTAGTCTCTCTAAAAGTAATAGATCGAGTGTTTATATAAATAATAGAGCCAACATATGCCCTTCTCATCTGCTGGAAACAGAAGTTCAAGATGACTCTATCCTTTGTAACCTCACTATGATAATTTGTTGGTATCATTCTTCCAAAAATAAAGTAGTGACAGGCCTTAGATACTACATTTAACATAGAAAGAGGAAAGTTTACGTTAACACCATTCTTCACCTTCCAGGTTTTTCTTCCATTAGTACGAAAAGAAATAACTTCATCCAAGGCCTTATTTGTAGCAGAAAATGATTTGTACTGGCAGCTATACACATCTTCTAACTAATAAAATTCGTTAATCTTCCTTTGAGTAAACTCCACCATTTTCTCACGAACAAACACATAGTCTTCAGAAGTCTCCTTAAAATTGACATAGAACTTCATCACTACACCAATAATAGCCTCGGCAGTAAAGTAACAAAAGTTTTCCCATTATCGTGCATTGACCATTCTTTCAACTTCTCCACCTGGATTTTTAAATCCTTGATCTGGAATCACTTTTTTAGTTGTAAGTAGACTATTGTAGCAAATGTTGGCCTTGTAGTTAAAAAACCTTTGATCATCAGAATCTACTTATCCCTTTCCTTTGCTCATTTTAGGTGTCATGGTAAATCTACAAAAAATTGATAAAATCCAAATAAATTCCCAAAAATTCCAAAAATCACAATGTGGAACATTTTAAAATTAAATCTACTAAGTAAGAGTTCTTTACCAAAGGATTTCTCAAAATCTTCCAAAAAAATCTCAAAATTTTGGATCTCGGCAAAATGCAAGATAAATCCTTAGTAAAAATAAAAAATTTTGAGCTCAAAGTGTAGCACTTACCTAGAGAATATGAAATCCAAACTTTGCTTGCCTTAAAATTGCCTCAAATCCAAGCAATAGCAAGCTCTAAGTGAAAAAAATGGAGGTTAAAGGTGATTCAGAGGGTAAAAATGGTGTTTTATTGTGCAAATCAGAAATTTTAAGGGTGTTTGGGTAAGTTCGGGTCGAGGTTGTTGTCGACGCCCATGTCGGCGCCAGTGGCAAAAAATTCCTATTTTGATTTTTTCAATTTTCAGTTTTCTTTCAATTTACTCTAAAGTCTATTTAGTCTTTTTGAACACTAATTTTCATCGAAAAATAATTCACAAACAAGAATTTTTACAACATCAAACTAACTTTTATATATGAAAATATATTTTTTACAAATACATTTTTCTAATTACACTTCTACATCCTTAAAGTAAAGTAAATTATAATTCAACATCAAAATCAAGCCACAACATTAGAATACTGACACAAAACTATACACAATCAAAGTCAATATAGTTCTAAAGCAAAGTAAAGTAAATCAAATCCACACAATTACATTAAAAACATATGTATTTTAAACTAGTAGAGAGTCCAACTTCTTCAATTATTATACCTTATCTTCAGTACTTTATCCTCCTCTAATTTCTCTCACAGACTGGTAATGGACATACAAATTGTAGAAGGGTGGTATGTGAATTGATCAAAAAAATGTTTATCGATCCATCCATTTTTCTTGAACATCTGCACCAATCCTGCTTCAATTGTCCCAGTATGATCAAAGCTCTCCTTCATCCTCTAATCTTGATGATCAAAATGGTAGTTACAATTTCCTATTGCATCGTAATACTCTGAAGTTCTCCTTCTATTTTTTTCATTTTCTTCTCCAAAGCTATTGAACTTCCAACTGTTGGTGGCATCAATGGTGTTGAAGCATGTGATGAATGATCCAAAATAATGCTTCATTTCCATTCCCTATATAATTTTCATCAATAGGAATCATGGGCTCCCATGGTAATAAAACTTTCTCCCAACTTTCTTATGTAACTTGAGATTGACTACAAAGTAGGAAAATTGTGGAAGGATGCCCTAGTCTATATAGTAGTCCATTTATAATAATACCCATAACAGATTTGAAAATAATTGTTGAAAATAATTGACGAAAATAATTGACCCCACATCAATGGATTTTTCCATTTGAATGCAATAGTTTAAAATGACACTTTCTCTTGTAACTCTACTAATCTTCATGGTAGGAAGTAATTTTTTAGATATGAAGAAATTTTATTGTTTTGATATTAGATTAAGTAGTGAAGCAAAGAAACTAATCTATCCATCATCTCTGATTTCCCAATTATCATTTTCATCTGTTATAAAACTATATACATCTTGCATCATATCTCTCATTGGGAATCTCTACATCCTGCATCATATCTCTCATTGGGATAAAATTTGTATAATGACAAATTGAAACGTTTTTTATCATATACAAATCATTATATCGAGCCGAAGTAAATTGTACAGCCTTACCTCGAACGAAGATGACTTCTTTAGTAATTCTATGTAAGTTAGCATAGAATTATTTACTACTGGTACTACAACTACAGCGGTAGTGTAGCACAGAACTTCACAACGTCTTTGCACAATGATTTTCTCAATATGTGAACTTGGATTACTCAATCCATGATTGACAAAGTCTCTCTCCTTGATAAGTCTCTTCTTTTTTATCACTTTCGTTTTTTATCACTTTCTCGTATAATCTCTGCATGTCAAAACTGATAAACTTTCTTCTATTAAAAACTCAATACCTTGAAGTATTTCTTGAATTGGAAGCCATATAATTCGAAATTAGGAAGTTTCTGGATGTCTAAGGCAGTTTTTAGGACTTTAAAAACACTTCTTGGTGGTTATTGAGGAGCGAAATCCCGCCGAAATCCACTAAATTTGCTCTGCATGTGTAAAACTACTCGGAATGTCGTTGGTGCTACCGATGACACTGTCGGCGCCATGGCCCATTAGACGGGTGCCGTCGGTTTCCTCCAATACTAATATTTATCTTAATTTTTGATATATAAAATTGTGTAGGATTCAAAAATACTATTATTTCTTAATATATAATTACACTTATTAAACAAAATAGTAATGTATAGATATATAGATTTATATATGGGTTTTCTCCCACAAAGCACTTAATTTAACGTCGTCAGCCCGATGTAACATTGTTTAGTCAAGATGTCCTAACATTAAAACTTTTTTAAATTGTTGTATGTGTCTTTCAAAATATTGTTTCAATTGATGCACATTAAATTTAAATATCTGTTTTAGGATCTTTAATAACAACATTTCCATAATGATAGACTTTAATCGTTTTAAATGGTCCTAACAATCTGGATTTCATTTTTCCTAGAAATAATATCAATTTTGTATTATATAATAGAACTTCTTATCCAGTTTCAAACTTCTTGTTAATAATCTTCTGATCATGCCATAATTTCACTTTCTCTTTATAGATTTTTGCATTATCGTATGTTTCATTTCTAATCTCCTCAAGTTCATTGAGTTGCAATAATCTTTTCTCACCAGCATCTTTTAGATTAAAATTAAATTTCTTAATAGCCCAAAATGTTTTATGCTACAATTCTACTAGTAAGTAGCATGTTTTTCCAAAAATAAGTCTATATGGGGACATTTTATAGGAGTCTTATAAGCAATTTTTTATGCCCATAATGCAGTATCTAATCTAGCAGACCAATTCAATTTATAAGGATTTACAGCTTTTCTAATATTCGTTTTATTTCACAATTTGATATTTCTGCTAGACCGCTAGTCTGAGGATGATACGTAGTAGAGAATCTATGCATAATATCATATTTTTTTATTAACTTCTTGATTCTCTTATTCCTAAAATGGGATCCTCCATCAGTAATAATTACTCTCGTCATCCCATATCTTGTAAAAATATTTTTATTTAAAAATTTAGAAAAAGTCTGAGCATCACAATTAGGTATAGCAACAACTTCAATCCATAATATATATAAGTTTCCAAATGAAGGCATAAATGGTCCCATAAAATTTAATCTCCACACATCAAAAATTTCAACTTCAAATGTGTAATTTAGAGGCATTTCATTTCTTCTAGAAATATTTCCTAATCGCTGACATTAATTGCATGTTTTAATATATTCATTAAAATCTCTAAAAAGAGTAGACCAATAAAATCCAGCTTGAAAATTTTATATGTAGTTCTGTTTGTTCCAAAATGTCCTCTAAATTCAAAATCATTACATATTTCAATCAATTGTTGAGTTTCTTCATAAGACACACACCTTATAATAATTAGATCTTTATATTGTTTATATAAATATGGGTCATCCCAAAAATAGAATTTTGAATCATATATAAATTGCCTTAATTATTGATTCTTAATATCTAGTGGTAGAATATCACTTACAATATAATTTACTATATTAGCATACCATAGTGTATTTATTTCATCAATACTATATAATTTTTCATCAAGGAAATTTTCTAATTTCATTTACAAAATTAGTTAATATTTCATTTTCTAGTCTAAACAAATGACCAGTTATTTGATTTTCATTTCCCTTTCTATCAACTACAATAAAATTGAACTCTTGCAAAAGACGAATCCATCTAATCAATCTTGGTTTAGAATCATTCTTTTACAACAAGTATTTGATAGCAGAATGATCTGCATACACTATACATTTGGTTCAATCAAGTAAGGTCTAAATTTATCAAAGGCATAGACAATAGCTAATAACTATCTTTCAGTAGTAGTGCAATTAATTTTAGCACAATTTAGAGCTTTACTAGCACAATATATTACTTTAAAAATTTTATTGTGTTTTTTTCCTAGCACAGCTCCAATAACATAATCACTAGTATCGCACATTATTTGAAATGGTTTCTCCCAATCAGGTGGGACTATTATAGGTACAATGATTAATTTTTCTTTCAATAGTTCAAATTCTGTTATACATTCCTCATTAAAATCAAATTTTGTATCTTTTTCTAAAAGTTGGCATAATGGCTTAGTTATTTTAGAAAATTTTTTTTATGTAACGCGTGTAGAAACCAATATGTCCTAGAAAAATTCTTACCCCTCTAACCGCAGTCGGTGGTGGTAATTTTTCAATAACTTGAATTTTTGCAGGATCTACTTCCAAGCCATTTTCAAAACTTTTATGCCCAAGTACGATTCCTCTTGCAACCATAAATTGATATTTTTCCCAATTTAGGGTTAGGTTAATTTATTCATATAATTTTAGAACTTTTTCTAAATTATTTAAACATAATTCAAATGAAGTCCCAAACACAGAGAAATCATCCATAAATAATTCCATTCCATGTTCAATCAAATTTCTAAATATTAACATCATACATCTTAGAAATGTTGCAGGTGCATTGCTTAGTCCAAAAGACATTCTACGGAAAGCAAATGTTACATAAGGGCTTATAAATGTTGTTTTGTATTGATCCTCAGGAGCAATTGGAATTTGATAATAACCAGTATATCCATCTAAAAAGGAGTAATATTTCTTTCCAAACAATCTATCCAACATTTGGACTAGAAAGGGTAATGAAGGAAGGTGGTCTTTCCTAGTGGCCATTTTTAATGTTTTATAGTCTATACAAATTCACCAATGAGTAACTTGTCTTATTAAAATTAATTCATTTTTCCTATTTACTTCAATGGTCACTTCTCCTTTCTTTAGAACACAGTGAATTGGACTTACCCAAGCACTGTCTAAAATAGGATATATAATTCCAGCATCTAACCATTTTAAAATTCTTTTTTTAACAACTTCTTTCATTATTGGGTTTAATCTCCTCTGAGGATCAGCTTTAGGTTCATATTGTTCATCTAATAAAATTATATGCATACAAATTGAAGGACTAAATCCTTTAATCTCTGCTAAAGTCCATCCAAAAGCCATTCTATATTATTTCAACATTTCTATTAATTTTTGTTATTGAATTTAACTCAGAAGATACAATAACACCCAATGTAGATGAATCTCCT
>NW_018250698.1:128334-132646 GCF_001263595.1 Phalaenopsis equestris | reverse complement strand
CGGAGGATCCCATTTCAAGAATAAATACATTCAGAAATTGACAAAAACATTTAATGTTATTCATAGAATCTCTACTTCCTATCACCCTCAAACTAGTGGGTTAGCTGAAGTTTCTAATAGAGAGATTAAGAAAATACTGGAAAAGACTGTAAAACCTAGTAGAGTAGATTGGTCTACTAGACTGGATACTGCATTATGGGCTTACAGGACTGCTTATAAAACTCCTATTGGAATGACTCCTTACAGGTTAATTTTTGGAAAGACTTGTCACTTACCAGTAGAATTGGAGCATAAAGTATATTGGGAGATTAAATAATTCGATTATAACTTGAAAGATGCTGGTGAGAAGAGATTGTTACAAATGAATGAATTGGAAGAATTAAGAAATGAATCGAAGAATTAAGAAAGAAATGAATCTTATGATAACGACATAATTTATAAGGAAAAACTTAAGTTATGGCATGATAGGAAGATTAACTAGAAAGATTAACCAAAAGAACATGGAACCAGGACAAGAAGTTTTGCTTTACAATACTAGGCTGAAGTTATTCCTTGGAAAATTGAAATCTCGTTATGAAGTCTTGTTGGTTAGGACCCTTTACTGTGACTCAAGTTTATACTAACGGAGCAGTTGAAATTGAAGATCAAAAGACTAAGAATAGATTTAAAGTAAATGGATACAAATTAAAGCTGTATTTTGAGGGTAAGAGACCAAATTTTAAAGAGGTTTTAATGGTCAGTCAACCTGAATAATATATGAATAGGTCGGGCTGATGACGTTAAACCAAGCGTTTTATGGGAGGCAACCCATATCTATCTTTATATTTATTGCGATTATAGTGTTTTTGTTTGAAATTATCATTAGTTTGTGGTAGTATTGAACTATACTACTCGCATTTACCCTTGAATCATCATAAAAATTGGATCCATAGAGAAAATTGGAACACATTTGGACCAGAGCGAAACTATGAAATTTTTGCCTTGGGAGCCGACGATGGGATTGACTCCGTCGCCGATGGGTTTTTCCCAAGAGTCCAAATAATTAATTCTCAAGGCTTACCGACAGCGCCATCGATGCCGTCGATGGTGAGAACGACGAGATGACGGTTTTTGGAGTTTGAAATGGCAATTTTTTGCGGTTTTAGGTGGGATTTACTCCCTATAAACTTCCAAACATGGATCTTAAATTCATATTACCCAAAAACGAATTGAAACTCCACCAAATTTATCCCTATGGCTTTCAATTCCATTGAAAATCCTAGATTTTGATTGTTCAACCGGAGAAAATTTGTTTCGAGGCACAACGAATCTTCAAGAAAGTGCTGACAAAGAGGAGATTAATCAAAGAAAGATGATTCGTGAATTGAGGATTGAACAATCCTTCGACAGTAATTGAAGAGATGATTGTGCAACGATGATGGGAAGTGATGTGCTACACTACTGTCGCCGTAGTTGCTCTTGTGGTGGTAGTCGTTCGTGTGGTGAAGGAGTTTTATGCTAATTTGCATGGAATCAAACAGGGAGTCGTCTATGTGCGAGGCAAATGGATAACTTTTACTCCTACATGGATTAATGAGTTATATATGATCGAGAATGTTCCTGTTTGTCATTAGTCCAACTTCATCCCGACAACAAATCTGATGAATGAGATCTACCAATATTTGACGGACGAGACTGAAGACTGGGAAATGAGAGAAAACAAGTATATTAGTTTCTCTGCTACACTTCTAAACCCCGTTTCTAAATACTGGCACTTCTTCATTTTTGCAAAATTATTACCGACTATGAAGGTTAGTAAAGTTACTAAAAAAGTGCTATTCTGAATTACTGTATTCAAATGGGACTGTCGATTGATATTGGATCGATAATCATGAAGTCTACTTTGGGCCTGATCGTTCATGGATCAACTTGTGGGCTTTGACATCCTTCAAAAATCTTTTTACTCTGCAGTCAATTCCAAGTATCTTATGAGAGTTAGGAAAAGATACTTCTACCTTGGAAGCCTTTATACCCAACCGAGAAGTTCCCAGCCAATGAAGATGAGAATGATATGACTATTATTGTGGATCAATCGTCTTAGAATTCATTACCTATTCAGCATGTAATTCCGGACAAGACACTAGTGATCCTGTGCAGATTCAAGAAACCAGAGAAAGAGGTACAAAATGTTATGAATGCAATTAACAATATCTCTGATTTTTTTTATCATCTAGACTGGAGGATGAAAGAGCATTTTGATCACTCTGGACATATCAAAGGAAGTTTGATACGATTGATGAGAAAGATGGGATTGATAAAAGAGGACTCTACTGAAGAATTCCCATACCGACCTTTCTATAACCACTTTGTTCATGTTCAATCGATAGGCGATATCAGAGGAGAAACAAGCACTGAATCAGAGGAATAGTAGATTTACGTTACTATCTATATGTCCATGTGTGTGATTTGATTTGAACTTATGCGTTTGCTTTACTTTCAAATTTTGCTTTTAGATCTCAGTATAGTTAAGATTAAGCATAAAATATTTTGTTTTCAACGTTTAGAGTGTTGTGGCTTGGATTGCAACGCTGAATTGATGTATTTAGGTTGAGAAAATACCAAACTTATATGTGTCGTGTAACGTGTATTGTAACCCTTAGATTTTATATATAATTATTATGTTTTGTGTTGTGAATGTTATTTGTGTTAGTACATCATTTAATCACTTAAAAATTTATGTCTAGAATGATTAAATAGATGTCGACGAGACTTGAAATTTATCAAAATCACTAAAATCTGGAAATTGAACCAATTTTGACAATCTCACCGACGACGCCATCGACGCCGCTGACGGCGGATTTTTCCCGAGACTTAGGCTATTTGATTTAATAGAGCTCGCTGATGGAGCTGAAGACCCTGCCAACGACGAGATACCGAAAGAAAACACTTTTAGCCGCAATTTTGACCAGTCAATCGCTATTATTCATCATCCACTTCCTCTAAAAAAATGAAAATGTCGACCAAAAATAGTGCCGACACTAGTGCTCTAGAGATCTTGAATTTTGGGCGATTTCAAAGCGTTTATTCATCAAAGTTTATCATCCCTTGGTAAGAGCTTCACTCCAAACTAAAAAGATTTGATTTTCACCTTGAATTTCTCTCCTTGGTAAGAGCTTCACTCCAAACTAAAAAGATTTTATTTTCACCTTGAATTTCTCCCGCATTGAGGAGATCCAAAAAAATTGAGAATGTAGAGAAAATAAATGAAAGAATTGGGGGATTAGAACGTAGACATGATCATGATAGTGTGTATCTACAGAGGTATTCTGACTTCGAGATAACTTACTATGAAGCTCAGGCCTGACACTACAGAGGTGAGCCTGATGTTACTTTTCCTGAATGCCCCCGTTATACTCAGTATCAGCCCAATCCACCTGCTGACCAGGGAGACGAGGATATAGTATGGGATTTTGATATATTATAGTGAATGATGTATTTTTGTTTTGTGATTTTGTGATAGAGATAAATGTATCTTGTTTGTACTTTCATTTTATTGTCTATTTTATTTTATGTTTGCATAAGTGTTTAGTGTTGTATTTTAAAAATTGCATTTGTAGTTGTAATAAACTTTGATTAGTACTTTGTAAAATTGTAATGTTATGTGATTTTTTTTTTGCATTGTGATGTATTTGTAATTATTTTTACTTAGTATTGTGATGTGTTAGTGAAATATTGTGTTTGTATAATGTTTAGTTTTGTACTTATTTCAAAATTTCATTACCCAGTAACTTCTCTAATGATTTATATGTATAAAGAGCTCATAATATTTCAGACTAGTTGAAGTAAAATTTTGAGAAGGAACTGCAAAAATTCCAGAATGATGAAAATGCATAAAGTACTGAGGTATGATTTATATTTAAAATTTTTCTTTCCACCTGTATCATTCCATATTGAAAAATTTAAGTTTGGGGGAGAGAAGAAAAAAAATTAACTATTATATGTTCTCGATTTAAATTATTTTAAAAATTATTAATATGATTTTTTTGTAGTTAATTTATTTCAAATAACTATATTTTATAGATATTTAAATATTATGGTAGATTTAAAGGAATATTTTTGTAAGAAAAATTAATTTTGTAGATTAAGATATTTAGTATAAGAGAATAAGACTATAATTAACTATTTAAAATAAAGAAAACTATATTTTGAAATATTAAGAATCTTAGAAATTCATTTGAGAAGAAAATATTGGGGCTGAATGATGTAAAAGCTATGAAATACTTATAAGGCAAAGGAATGCTTTGAGTTTCAAATTTAAGGAAAGAAAAGTGAA
>NW_018250698.1:122424-127857 GCF_001263595.1 Phalaenopsis equestris | reverse complement strand
ACTGATATTGCACTTTAAAGAAAGGTATTTTTGATGTTTTGTTGCAGGTATGTTGAATTATGGTTATTTGAGCAAAAAGATGCAAAAAAAAGCAAATTTGGAGCAAAAAAGACCAAAATATGAAGATTTGACCTTGGGCGCTGTCGGCGCTATTTTGGGTTGGTTTGTGGGGAGTTGCCCGTAAGAAGCTGTCGGTCACCGGAATTGAAATCCCGTCGTCCGCTTTGAAAGGACGTTGAAGTATGAAATCAAATTGACCCCATATTTTTCATAGTTTAAAATTAAAGAGCACTGTACCTCAAATCCTATATCTATTCTGAAGGGTAAACACAAGACTTGAGGATGAGACTCGATCAAATAAACTAAGAAATGTATGACGTCTGTTTGGTCTGCGAAACCTTTGTATTTGCTGACAAGTTCCCCTATTTAATATAAAGGATTAAATAGGGTTTATATTAAGCTGGGTTCAGACATGCTTCCTATAAGGGCCAAGCCCAATGAATGTTTTAGGATGGAAGTTATTGATTATCTAAGTAATGAACAATTTAAAAAAGAGTTTAAAAAGAAATTAAAGCAAGAAGAATTTATTGGAAATAAGGATGAAATAAAAGAAGAAAATTTAGATTATATTCGGGACAAATTTGAAACTTTAGATTTGTTGGAAAATGATAATAAAAATTGTATTCCTTCAGGTATTAAACCACCTGAACTTGATCTTAAAGTTTTACCTGCTCATTTAAAATATGTATTTTTAGGAGAATCATCTATATTGTATATTATTGTATCTTCCGAGTTAACTGAAATTCAAGAATAAAAATTAATAAAAATGTTAAAAAATTTAAAAAAGACTTTTGGATAGACTTTAGCAGATATTAAAGGAATTGATCATTCAATTTGTATGCATAGAATTTTATTAGATGAACAATACGAACCTAAAGTTGATCCTCAGAGGAGATTAAACCTAATAATGAAAGAAATTGTTAAAAAGGAAATTTTAAAGGTTAGATGTTGGAATTATTTATCTTATTTCTCACAGTGCTAGGGTAAGCCCAATTCACTTTATTCTAAAGAAAGGAGGAGTGACCATTGAAGTAAATGAGAAAAATAGATTAATTCCAATAAGATAAGTTACTGATTGGTGAATTTCTATAGATTATAGAAAATTAAACTTGGCCATTAGGAAATACCACTTTACTTTACCCTTTCTAGATCAAATGTTAGATAGATTGATTGAAAATAAATATTACTATTTTTTAGATGGATATACCGGTTATCATCAAAATCTAAATGCTCGTGATGATAAAGATAAAACAAAATTCTCAAGCCCTTATGGAACATTTGTTTTTTGTAGAATGTCATTTGGATTATGCAAAACTTTTGGACTATGTAATACACCTGCAACATTTCAAAGATGTATGATGTCAATATTTAGTTGTTTACTTGAACATGAAATAGAAGTTATGGATGATTTCTCTGTGTTCAGGACTTCATTTGAACTATGTTTAAATAATTTAGAAAAAGTTTTTGATTTGTGAAAAAATCAACCTAGTACTTGCAGGAAGAATTGTAATTTGGCATAAAATTTCTGAAAATGGCATGGAAGTAGATCCTGCAAAAATTTAAATTATTAAAAAATTACCACCACAGACTATGGTCAGAGGGGTAAAAAGTTTTCTAGGACATGTTGGGTTCTACAGTAACTATATAAATAATATTTCAAAAATAACTAAGTCATTATGCCAACTTTTAGAAAAAGATCCGAAATTTGATTTTAATGAGGAATGCATAAAAGCATTTGAATTATTGAAAGAGAAGTTAATCACTGCGCCTATAATAGTACCACCTGATTGGGAAAAATCATTTGAAATAATGTGTGAAGCTAGTAATTATGTTATTGGAGTTGTTTTAAGACAAAGGCACAATAAGGTTTTTAAAGTAATATATTATGTTATTAAAACACTGAATAATACTCAAATTAACTACACTACTACTGAAAGAGAGTTATTAGCTATCGTATATGCCTTTGATAAATTTAGACCTTACTTAATTGGAACTAAATTTATATTGCATACAGATCATTCTGCTATTAAATACTTAATGCAAAAGAAGGATGTTAAACCAAAGTTAATTAGATGGATACTTCTATTGTAAAAGTTTAATTTTTTTCTGTAGTTGATAGAAAGGGAAATGAAAATCAACTAGCTGATCATTTGTCTAGACTAGAAAAAGAAATATTAACTCATTTTGTAAATAAAATTTTAAAAAATTTTCCAGATGAACAATTATATAGTATTGATGAAATAAATATACTGTAGTATGTCGATATAGTAAATTATGTTGTAAGTGATATTCTACCACCGGATATTAAGAATCAACAATTAAAGAAATTTATATATGATTCAAAATTCTATTTTTGGGATGACCTATATTTATATAAACAATGTAAAGATCTAATTATTAGAAGGTGTGTGTCTTATGAAGAAAATCAACAAATAATTAAAAGATGTCATGATTCTGAATTTGGATAACATTTTAGAGCAAGTAGAACTGCTTATAAAATTTTGCGAGCTGGATTTTATTGGCCTACTCTTTTTAGAAATGATAATGAATATATTAAAACATGTGATCGATGTAAGCGAGTAAGAAATATTTCTAGAAGAAACGAAATGCCTCTAAATTACACATTGAAAGTTGAAATTTTTTATGTGTGGGGATTAGATTTTATAGGACCATTTATGCCTTCATTTGAAAATTTATATATATTTCTTGTTGTTGATTATATGTCAAAATGGATTGAAGCTATTGCTATACCAAAATGTGATGCTCGGAGTGTTTCTAAATTTTTAACTAAAAATATTTTTACAAGATACTAAATGTCGAGAGTAATTATTACAGATGGAGGATCCTATTTTGGAAATAAGAGAATCGAGAAATTAATAAATAAAAATATGATATTATGCATAGATCTCTACTGCTTATCATCCTCAGACTAGCGGTCTAGCAAAAATATTGAATCGTGAAATAAAATGAATTTTAGAAAAAACTATAAATCCTTATAAATTGGATTGGTATGCTAGATTAGATACTGCATTATGGGCATACAAACAACTTATAAGACTTTTATAGGAATGTCCCCATACAGACTTATTTTTAGAAAAACATGTCACTTACCAATAAATTTGGACCATAAAGCATTTTGGGCTATTAAGGAATTTAATTTTAATCTAAAAGATGTTGGTGAGAAAAGATTATTGTAACTCAATGAACTTAAGGAGATTAGAAATAAAGCATATGATAATGCAACAATCTATAAGGAGAAAATGAAAATATGACATTATCAGAATATTAATAAAAAGTTTGAAACTGACAAGAAGTTCTATTATATAATACAAGATTGAGATTATTTCCAGGAAAATTGAAATCCAGATGGTTAAGACCATTTAAAGCGATTAAAGTCTATCATTATGAAACTGTTGTTATTAAAGATCCTAAAACTAGAAAGATATTTAAATTTAATGAGCATCGATTAAAACATTATTATGAAGGACACATACCCCAATTTAAAAAAGTTTTAATTTTAAGTCAGTCTAACTAAATGAATGGTATGTCGGGCTGACGACGTTAAACCAAGCGCTTTGTGAGAGACAACCCATATATGAATCTATATATCTATATATTATTATTTTGTTAATAAATGTGTTTATGTATTAAGAAATAATAGTATTTTTAAGTCCTACACAATTTTATATATCAAAAATTAAGATAAATAATGGTATTAGAGGAAAATTTGGAATCAAATTGAATAAAAAAAAATTCAGACTCGAATTTGGCCTCTGGCGCCAACAATGCCATTGGGAGTGCCGACAGCGTCCGGAGTATTTTTCACGTGCTGAGCGATTTTGGCGGACTTTAGCGGGATTTTGCTCTAAAATAACCGTCGAGAGGTGTTTATAAAGTCCTAAAAACTGACTTATACGTCCAAAAACTTCCTAATTTCAAATTTCATGGCTTCCAATTCCAGAAATACTTCAAGGTATGGAGTTTTTAATAGAAGAAAATTTATCAGTTTTGATGCGTAGAGATTATACGACAAAGTCATCACGAAAAGAGACTTATCAAGGAGAGAAGCTTTGTTAATCATGGACTTAGTAATCCAAGTTCACAGATCGAGAAAATTATTGTATAGAGGCGTTGGGAAGTTTTGTGCTACACTACTGTTGCAGTTGTAGTACCCGTAGTAAAAGAGTTTTATGCTAACCTACATGGAATTACCCAAGTATTTGTCTTCGTTCGAGGTAAGGTTGTACCATTTACTCCGGCTCGGATTAATGATTTGTATATGATAGAAAACGTTCCAATCTGTCTTTATACAAATTTTATCCCGACGAAAGATATGATGCAAGAAGTATATAATTTTCTGACGGATGAACATGATAATTGGGAAATCAGAGATGAGGGATACATTAGTTTCTTTGCTTCGCTGCTTAACCCAATTTCAAAATAATGATATTTCTTCATATCTGCAAAACTACTACCTACCATGAAGATTAGTAGAGTTAAAAAAGAACGTAGAACGTGTCATTCTAAACTATTGCATTCAAATGGAAAAACTCGTTGATATATGGTCAATTAATTTCAAATTTGTTATGTGTATTATCATAAATGAGCCAATATATTGACATGAGCATCCTTCTACAATTGTCCTACTTTGGAGTCAATCTCAAGTTCCATATGAAATTTGGGAAAAAGTTTTACTGCTTTGGGAGCCCATGATTCTATTGATGGAAATTACATAGGAAATGGAAATGAACCATTAGATTGTATTTTGGATCATCATCACATGCTTCAACACTATTGATTCCACCAACAATTGGAAGTTCACTATCTTTGGAGAGGAGAATGAAGAAAAAAGAAAGGATACAATAAGAAATCTTAACTATCTTTTTTAAGTTCCATATGAAATTTGGGAAAAAGTTTTACTGCTTTGGGAGCCCATGATTCTATTGATGGAAATTACATAGGAAATGGAAATGAACCATTAGATTGTATTTTGGATCATCATCACATGCTTCAACACTATTGATTCCACCAACAATTGGAAGTTCACTATCTTTGGAGAGGAGAATGAAGAAAATAGAAAGAGAACTACAGAGTATTACAAATACAATAAGAAATCTTAACTACCTTTTGGATCACCTAATGGAGGATGAAAAAGAACTTTGATCATACTGGGACAATTTGAAGCAGGATTGGTACAGATGTTCAAGAAAAATGGGTGGATCGATGAAAATTCGACTGATCAGTTCCCGTACCGACTCTTCTACAATTTATATGTTCATTACCAGTCTATGGGAGATATTAGAGGAGGAGAAAGTACTGAAGAAGAGGCAGATTAATTGAAGAAGTTGGACTCTCTACTATTTTAAAATACTA
>NW_018250698.1:105609-122216 GCF_001263595.1 Phalaenopsis equestris | reverse complement strand
AAATGTTTGTTTGTGAATTATTTTAATTATTTTTAAATAAAAATTAATATTCAAAAAGACTAAATAAACTTTGGAGTAAATTAATAGAAAATTGAAAATTGAAAAAAATCAAAATTGTGAATTTTTGGCCTCTGGCGCCGACGACGTCGGATGGGCACCGATTTGAAAATTGAAAAAAATCAAAATTGTGAATTTTTGACCTCTGGCGCCGACGACGTCGGATGGGCACCGATAACGCCCTCAACCCGAACCGACCCAAACACTCTTAAAATTTGTGATTTGCACAGTGAAACGCCATTTTTACCCCTCGAGTCACGTTCAACCTCCGGTTTTTGCACCTATGGCTTGCTATTTCTCAGATTTAAGATGTTTTTAAGGCAAACAAAGCTTGGATTTATCTTCTCTAGAAAAGAGCTATACTTTGAACTCAAAATTTTTTATTTTCACCAATGATTTATCTTACATTATCGAGATCCAAAATTTTGAGGTTTTTCTGGAACATTTTGAGAAAATCTTTTGGTGAAGAACTCTCACTTAGTATATTTAAGTTTAAAGCTTTCCACATTGTGAATTTCAGAATTTTTGGAAATTTATTTGGATTTTATCAAATTTTTGTAGATTTACCATGAGCAGAGGAAAAAAAAAAAGAAAGGTAGGTTTTGATGATCAAAAGTTTGTTAATTACAAGGTGAACATTTTCTTCAATAGTCTACGTACAACTAACAAAGTGATTCTGGATCGAGGATTTAAAAAATCGAGAGGAGTTGAGAGAATAATCAATGTTCGGCAGTGGAAGAATTTCTGCTAATTTACAACCGAGGCAATTATTGGCGTATTGATAGAGTTCTACGCTAATTTATTGATGTAGTGATGGAGTTCTACGCCAATTTTAAGGAGACTTTTGAAGACTTTGTGTTTGTTTGAGGGAAAATGTTGGAGTTTACTCCGAGGAAGATTAATGAATTTTATCAGTTAGAAGATGTATATAGCTGCCAGTACAAATCATTTTCTACTACAAATGAGACCTTGGATAAGGTTATTTCTTTTCTTACTGACTGATGGAAGAGGAACTTCTTACTGATGAAAGAGGAACCTGGAAAGTAAAGAATGGAGTTAAGGTAAACTTTCCTCTTTCAATGTTAAATGTATTATCTAAGGCCTGATACTATTTTATTTTTGGAAGAATGATACCAAAAAATCATCATAGTGAGGTTACGAGGGATAGAGCCATCTTAAACTTCTGTATCCAGTAGATGAAAAGAATAGATGTAGGCTCTATTATTTATAGAAACACTACATCTATTGCTTTTAGAGAGACTACTGGAGGTTTAGCACACCCTGCTCTGAACTTCACATTATGTTAACAGGCAGGAATTGATTATAGACCAAAGGAAGAGAGGATTGAACCTTTAAGACCTATTGGGTTTGCCATATAAAACCTATTGGGCCTGCAAATATTAAGACATATGAATCTCAGGTTGGATGGAGATCTGGAAGTAGGACCAAGGATATTCCTTCTACTTCAGGTACTTAAAGTACCCCTACCATTTAAGAATTTATGGAACAAATGATGATCCAACAGGGAGATATTTTGAGAATAGATCATAGAATGGAAAATATGGAGGGCAGAAATGCTCACTTTGATTATTTGATAAAACAGAAGTTTGAATACGATGCTACTTATGATGATGTAATGGTCATATTCATGAAGGGTGATCACTCAGTTCAGTTTCCCCTGTTTTTACTCCATATCAAAAGTAGAATTTGGATGTGAAAGAAGAAGAAGAAGAAGACGTGATTGGTGACGCTTTAGTTAGATTTTTGTTTATTTTTTATGTTTAATTGTACTTTATTGTTGAGACTGTGTTTGTGGACTGTAATACTCTAATTTTTGCTGTATGTGGTGTTGTGAACTTTAGATTTGTAAAATTGCTGGAAGTTATTAGTTTTTAATACTTTTTTGGATGTATTTGTAGTTAACTATTTCTCAGCAAATTTTTTTATATGAATTATGTGTTATTTGATGTTTTAAGTCTTGTAGCCTTTCATATTAGTACCTGCAATATTTCATAGTTAAGTTTTACATCAAAACCTTCAACAGGTATGTCTTTTCTTTATGTATTAAATCTTTAACCCTTAATTTTTTAAGTTCTTCATTTAAAATCTCTTAAAAATTTAAGTTTGAGGGGAAGAGAAATTCCTTTTAAAGAAAATAAACTTAATTTTATTTGTCTTAAATTAGTTATATTTTCAAAATATTTTAAAAATTTAACATGACCTTTGGTATTATAGGGTAACTTTAGATAACATGACTTTTGGTATTAGAAGATAACTTTAGATAACTATATCTATGTTTCTAAATATATACTAAACTTAAATAAAATTTTTAAATAATAAAGATTAATTTTAGAGATTAAGATTATTTATTATGATAAAATAAGACAATAATAAAGGTTAATTTCAGAGATTAAGATTATTTATTATGATAAAATAAGACAGTTTTTCTATTTTTAGTAAAAAAAAATTGTATTTTTGAAGTATTAAAAATCTTAGAAATTCATGCAAGAAAAAAAGATTAAAACTTAATGAAAAATCTTTAAAGCTAACATAAATTTATAAGGTGAAGGAATATGAAAAGTTTTTAACTTTAAGAAGGGGATAGTGAAGTTCAAAATCATTAAAGGCTATCCAGATATAACAATCCTCACATGAAAAGAAAAGGAGAAAAAGAAAAGAAAAAGGATTGAATATGATCTAAAAAGAAAAAAAAAAAGAAAAGAAAAGAAAAGAGAAGGGAAAAAAAAAAGATGTGAAGAGAAGCTTGAGGAGATGCCTAATTAAAAATTGGTTTCAATTGAATCAAATTAAAGATGGCTTGACTACAATTTCTAAACTTATATTTCAGTATTAGCATATTTACTAGTAAAGTTTCATGAGATTCTTTTTCATATGAATATTCTAAGTGGTTTTAATACGAATAATTTGCAATTTTCCTTGAAAAGAATAGAGAATAAAAAATCTTAGATTTGACTACTAGATATTCTTATACCTGTAGTATTAACTGGAGTTATTTTGAATTTTATGTTTTATTACAGGTTGTTGATTTTTAGGACTTGGAGTAAAAAGGAAGCAAAAATGATAAAATTTGGAGCAAAAATGGAGAAGTTAAAAATTTACTCAGCGCCGACGACGCCATTTGATAGAAACTTGGGATTTAATTAAGGTCCTCTGGCGCCGACGGCGCCAGTCTCAGTGGAAGCCCTATTTCTAGAAGATTCGACAAATTTGGATCTTTTTTTAAGAGCACTTTTTGAAGAGTTTTTGGAAGCACCCTATTGGAGAACCGACATAGGCTCTATTTAGGGCCGAAACTTGATCAGAACCCGAAATTTTATCAGAACCCCCCCCCTTCGCACCATTTCAAATTCCTCCACTCATTTCAGTTTTCTTATACACACACCTACATTCCATGCCATTCCACACCATTAGTTAATTATTTTTTATAGATTTAAGTTTTGTGGTGAGTTTAAGTGTGAATTATTTTCTAAGAAGTGTTGGAGAGGAAGAGAAGTGAGAGATTTCTTCTTCCTACATTTCCTAAGAGAGGCTACAAAAGATTTGCTTTGAGAAAGAATTTAAGATAAGTGTTGTTTGTTATTATTTTTTTATGAACTTTCTTTTATATATGAAATTTGTGTTTTGTTGTATCTTTCTCATGAAGTCTAAGTAGATTCCTTTATCTTTCTCTTTACTGTCAGATATGGTGAAATGAAGAGATAATGTTGATGTGGCAATGTTAAAATTTAAAATAAATTGTGATGGTTTTTCAACTCCGCTCTTAATTTACTTTTCGATCTGGCCAATTGAATCGTTAAAATATGTTGTGAAACATATGATTCAGGAAATGGAGTATGAGTTTTACAACAGAGTGAGAACCACATTTAAGTCCATAAAAGAGTATTTCGTTCAGGGAATTAAGTGCAAATAAATAGGGAAATATACTTTGTTGAGTGTCGAATTGGAGATTTCTAGGGTGACAGACTAAAAATCCACAATTTGATCTTAGTGTTTAAAAACTAAGGCGAGAATTAGCCTTCAGGGGAAGGAAAGTGAGAGCTCTAGAGTGGGAGCCATTATCCTCCTAGCCTAGCTGCGGATTTAGGGACTAAATCTAAGATTAACTAAAGATTTTTTATAACACTGAATCAGGGTAGGGAATTAAAATTGCTCATTATTGCCAAAATACATACCTAAAGCATTATCTTATCTCATTTCATCAAAAACTCATTGTAATGGGAAAGATGCTTTTTCAAATTAGAAAATTTCGTCACATAAACATAGTTTAATAGTTATTAATTTTAAATCCTGCTTTTAAATTCTGTTAGTAGTAAACAATTTAGCTTTAATAGTATCTTAAACATTCAAAATTAGTGACAGTAAATTTGATTGATTTTTGTGAATTTCTTAGTTAATTTATCATTTTAAATTTAAACCTTCTCCGTAGGATCGATATTTTGGACTTAAAAAGAAAGTCTTATATTTTTTTATAACGATATGTATACTTGCGTATAATCCCAATTTTAAGTGCTTAACGTTATTATTCATAAAATACCACATCAAATTTTCGGCACCATTGCAAAGCGGAGTCAACTTTATAAATTTTACACAATTATATTTTCTCGGGATCAATTTACTCATACAATTCTACTAAATATATTTGAATTGGTGATAATCAAGTTATAAAGCTACCCTCCCTTGGAATGATATAAGTGGTGTGCAGGCAAATGAATACTTTAAATTGTAAATGTGACTAGTGATAAATAAGAGCAACTCTCTTCTTTACCCTCTTTCGAGTGCATAAAAAAATTTTGTTAAACCGATTTTTAATTCTTTATACTCCAATTTGAATCCATCAAAGATTATTTCCCTATCTATTTGCATCTCCCTATAGTTTACTTTTGCTCCATACCTTATAGTTCAATGTGAATACTCTAATTGCTCTTCTATAGCTCTCCCAAACCATTATGGATCACAACACATTTTAACTGCTCATTTGGCCATAATGAAAAGTAAATAAAGCTTTGAAGAATACTCATCACATTATGGATTGAAAACCAATTTTAAAAGCTTTCAAATATTCCTACACAACCTACTTATTCACCACAAAAGAAAAGATAAAAATACTACTCACAAAGCATGGAGAAAACACCACAACACTTCTTTGGAACAAAGAAAATCCACTAGAATTATGTTTACAAATAATTACAATACAAAAGAGTACACAATACTTAGCTTTTCTCTTGACAAAGTGTTGGAAATGCCTCCCTAAAAGGATTTCCCAGTCCTCACTACAGTGTTGAATGTCTTCGCTCCAATAACACTCACTAATCTCATTAAAAATCTCTAAATAAAAGGAAAATTTACTTAGAATCTCACCCTAGACTTCACATAGACTCGCCCCTAAACTTTAGAAGTGTTCTCCTTGGACTTCAACAATGTTCTCTTTCTCAAAACTTTTCAAATAAGCCCCTATATCATTTGCATAACTCCCCCAAATCGTGTGGGAATAACTGCTGAAAACTGCCTAGCAGTTGCTGACGCCTATGAACCACTAGCCTGGCCCCTAGGCGCCAGCCTCTCTATCTACTAGTTTGGGCACTAGCATCTAGGCGCCTAAGAAGGTAGTGCCAAGGCTCTTAGTAGGAGGGCCCAATGGCTAGCACCTAGGCGCTAGCTCTTGAGTCACCTCAAGCTCGATCCATTTCTTCACCACTTCGTTCCATTTCTACTACCTGTTGTACCTGCAAGAAAAATATGAAAATACCCTTAATTAAGTGCAATTTCAGCTATAAAAAATGTGTAAAATATAAATAAATTTATGCATGCCTTCTACACAACAAAAACCCCCAAACTTAAACGTTACTTGCCTTCAAGTAACACTAGAATTTTAAAACCAAATATATTAATTTAAGGGAGTGAGTTTTATTAAAATTATCATCAATTTACCTCAAGAAAACTCATAATGAAAATTTACAATAATTCTAGCAAATAAATTTAGCCCTAGGGTAAAAATAAACATTTTCATCTAACCAGGAAAACTTGATTTTCTAGTCAATTCAAAAAGAATTAATAAATGTTAACTAAAGGACCTTAAATGGTGGAAAATTAGAATTTAAGGAATCCATTTAAAAAGACTTACAAATACACTTTGATTACACGTAAGCTTAGAAATGTAATAAAGCTTCAACTTTAAAAAGAATCTAGTGAAACCAATTTTTGATTAGGCTTCTCCCCAAGCTTCTCCTCCCTTAATATTTTTCTTTTAAGCACCATTTTTCTTGCTTTAGGATGTATATTTCAATCCTTAGCATAATTTTAGGAGGATTATAACTGGATAGCTCTTTAATAGTTTTTAATTCCACTATCAACTCCCTAAAGTGAAGCCTACCACACTCATTCACTTTAATGTGTAACATTTGAAACTATGTTTTGAATAGATGCTTAATTCTTATGAAGTATATATCTAAAGATACATGGTTAAACAATTATATAACTCTTTACGAAAATAAATATTGAAATCATTTTTTTACATGTTAAACTACAAGCTAACCTTAACTATTCTAGCCTCATTTACATAGAATTTAAAATAAAGATACTATGTTTTTCCTTCCTTAATATTGCAATAACTTCAAATTAACACCACATACCTCAAATCCTTTTTACAAACATAACAATTATATACATGTTACTAAGGACAAATAACTTAAATCTTTTTCTCCCCCAAACTTAATTTTTAGTGTATTAAGCAGTGTAAAATATGAATATAGGTAGGGATAAAATAGTGCAAAAATTCTATCTATTACGCGTGTTTATCAAAAAAATTAACAAGTATAAGCAAGAAAGAACAAGTATGCAATAATAGGTTAATCACCATTGAATAGGGTATGAAGAAAAAGTGAAATTACACCAGAAAGAGTTTAATATTACAAAAGATAAGTACCGAGAATAATTCAAAGCAATAAAAAAAACCTAATTGACAGAGTAACATAACAACATAAGCAAAATAAAGATAGTGTCCAATACAACAGAAACATATAAATGAAAATACATGAGCAGCAGCAACAACAAGAAAATAACATCTACACATCCATATAAAGAAAAATAAAAATATACTAATCCTCATCCTCTTTATCCTCATCATCAGAGTCCTCTTTCTTTGAATCCACCTCCATCCACCTGCTATGCTCATACATTTGGTAAGGTAAACAAACTGGGAACTTCATTGTATTGTCCCCACCAATCCACCAATTTCTTCTATAAATCTCCCCTTGATCAACATAAAAACAGACGTCAAGATCAGATCGGCATTTGTTTTGCCAGTCTAAGTGTGCTAAATGATCAACAATATCATAGACATTGGTCAGAATAATAGAGATGTCATCCTCCATTTTCTTCACTCGTTTTGACATCGAGGTCATACTAGTAGAGCGCCTAGGCTGAGAATAGGAAGCAGAAGGCTAAGAAGAGGAAGGACCTTGAGAAGAATTGGCTCTGCATCCAAAAATAGCATGCTTGCTATACATATTTACATTAGCCTTGCTAATGGGCTTCAAAGGATGAAGCAGCTCTTCCCACCCCTCAAAAAAAACTCCTAAATTCTGGTAAAAGGCAAAAAATAGAAGGGTATCCTAACCCCAAACTGGAACCTCCCTTTGCAGCATTGACGATAGAATGATAAATCACAGCACCAATATCTATGGAATTCATGGTTTGGATACAATAATTGTAGAGTGTCTCTCTCTCTCTCTCTCTCTCTCTCTCTCTCTCTCTCTCTCTCTCTCTCTCGTCACCTCACTCAGATTGGCGGAAGGGAGGATCTTGGCGGTAATGAAGTAGTGCCAAGCCTTAGAAGGTGCATTAAGTTTAGATGAAGAAAACTTGACCTTGTTGTCATTCCTCGCCTTATAAGTCCTTCCCCATCAGTTAAAAATCTAATGATTTCATCCACTTCAAAATCTGTAGAAACAAAACTAGATTAGAAACTCCCTGGAATATCCCCCCAATGCAACAGTGCATTAATGCGTAGATATCCACCTACTTTTCCTTAACAAACACCAAATCATCCAAAGCATTAGAGAAGTTGGCATAAAATTCCCTAACCAGCAAAATCACTGCTACAGTCGTAGTGTAGCAAAAAGCCTCCCTATGATGTGCAACAATCATTCTTTTTATAGCTCCCCCAAGACTAATGAAACCCTTCTCCGCTATTAACTTCTTCGACATTAAGCATCTTTTTATAGCTCCCCCAAGACTAATGAAACCCTTAAGCGTTTGTTATATTGCTCCTGAGCCTTGGAGCTAACAAACTTCTTTTTGTAGAAAGAAGATTTGAATTTACATCTTTTAATTTTGGGAGTCATTACGATTGATGTGACCAAATATGTCTCATGTGATCCATAGCTCGTGGAACTCATGAATCTGGCCTCCATGGTCTACGGACGTCATCACAACTCACTATTACAACCTATGTAACCAACTACGGCTTATGTGACTTACAACTTGTGCAGCTCCCGACTCATATCTTTATGCCCTACCAACATTATCACATCTCACCACGACCTACGTAACCAACTATGACGTACGTGGTTCACAATTCCTACAATTTCCTACTACAATCTCAGTGGTCAACCGAGGCCCTTAAAGCAACCATCTGCGGCCCACACGAACAATTCCTATGAAAGCTTTTAACTGCGGCCTATATAACAAGCTAATGTTACAACCTTCTTCTACAACATTTATGACAGACTACTGACTCCATAACAATCGACTTGCAATCTGCTATCACCAAAAATTGCATTCATTACAGCCACTACAGTTATTATTGATGAATAACTATTGTACATATATCATGATCAAGTTTGTAACTCCGTTTTTCCTAATTTAGAAAAATAGTAGACCTGTGTACTCACCATTCATAGTGAATTATTTGAACTAGGTCACGCCCAGTGGCTTTTTCTCTTTTCCAGAATTTGATGTCTACTCCTGCTTCTCTTATATTATTTGAACTGTGTTGGAGTCTCATACAACATTAACATACTAAATAATCACTCTGACGCCATGGACCTTCCGACACGCATCAAGACGACCTTTTATTCTTTCAAAAAAAGAGAAAATTCGCACTCAACGTATTTTGAAACTAGAATTAAGAATAATTAACAAAGACCCACGACAAATGTACAGGAATAGTAGTATGAAGTTCTGATATGTTGCAAGCTTTAACACATTGTATTTGCCAACAATGATTGTGATAAAACAGGAATTCCCAAATTCAAACTAAAAAAAAATTAAAAATAAAAATAAAAACTTAATCCAAGTAAACTTTGGTATGAAGTACCCTTGATAGACGATTATGTAAAAGCCAAGTGCTAAGATAATGTTTCTTAATATTTCAAACTCGCAAATATATAGTCATGATTTATTTGATGCCTGTAGCAAAACTTAGGAAACATATTTTGCCACAGAACAGGGCAATTTGGCCATCAGTAGACGCTTCATTTTATCTAATCCACGAGAGCCAGCAGCAATTAAGTTCTCTATTTCTTTTTCACATTGTTCATATATAATGAAGAAGGTAAACAAGCCAACCAACCCTGAATTCAACAAGTTGAAAAGAGATGATAAGCAAAACAAAAACTATTGCAGTACTGAAGTTCCTTTTAAATTTTGTGAGATGATGCAGAAGTTTTTGAGAGAAAAAGTTCATTTCTTACCTGCAGCGCTTACTGCCGGTATGGAAAATAGAAACAGCAGCTTGAAGATAGATATAAAACCGACTACCTACATATTGAACAGCACGTTCTGCTAAGGAGTAATGAATAATTGCCTACAAATAACTAGAAACACAAATATAAATAAAATTGAAAACTTAGACCTTTCACCACACCAAACAGCGAGTTCATTTCTTCTCCAAGGAGCATCAAAACTCGGGAATTTTCAGTAAGAATTTTAAAAAAATGAAAAAAAATGTATTTGCTTTATATAGAAAAAAATGCAACAGATTGTAGCATTTGTTTACTATAAAACGCTAACAAGAAAATCACATGATTGTACTAACCTTGAAAAAGACACCCCAATCTTCTGCCTTTGCTACAACACCCAGGATACAGATGCTTTGATTCCATAGAGATGCTGCTGTACTAAAATACATCCTGAGTGTCAAGTCATGGACCTCAAAAGATGACAAAGACGTCTTTTCAATGGAAAAACCAAGCCTACATTATGAATAAAACATTCAGTAAAATAAATATCCTGAGCCTATACAGCAGCTCAGAACGCATGTTTAAATTTAGATCTGTTCACTTCAGTGTTAATGCACACCAAACTTAACAAAGCTGAATCTCATGGATAACAGCAAGCAATACGTCAATATAAAAAATGATCAACAAAAACTGGAGCTTCAAAGAGTGATTAGAAAATTAAGCATTACTATCATCATGATAAAATTTCTTTTGTTTTACCCAGTTTAAACATATGGATTCCTCAAATTTCTACTCCAATAGGCAGATGTATACAGTAATTAGTTTCAACTGTTTACCAAATGGGAATAGAAAGTACTGCTACAAAAATCACTGTATAGTTGTAATTTTAGCTTGATTTGTGTCTTAAGTAAAAGAGGAGAATGTTGGAAGAGCAGGATAAACGTTTGAAGAAGCTGTTCCAGTAAAAACTCCAGTTAGCATGCCACAA
Source organism: Phalaenopsis equestris (assembly GCF_001263595.1). Classification (NCBI taxonomy): domain Eukaryota; kingdom Viridiplantae; phylum Streptophyta; class Magnoliopsida; order Asparagales; family Orchidaceae; genus Phalaenopsis; species Phalaenopsis equestris. The sequence goes on along the minus strand of NW_018250698.1, from coordinate 111,470 downwards.
AAAGAAGCATTCAGAACTCCAGGTGACTAACTTCATTAATTCGATATTACTTAAAACATATAAAGGCCTGTTTGGTTTGCTTATTTACCTTTTAGTCCCAATCCCAGCAGCGAAGCCAGAAAAATTTCAAAGAGGGGACACTAAATAGTTATTTTTAAAATTCTCTCAATTTTCTAGGATTGGGACAGGTTTTGAAAAATTAAAATTTTTTTTTGTTAAAATCTGTTATTATAAAAAAGTTTTGATTCAAAATTTTTCCGATAATTAAATATTAAATTTGATTAAAATTCTTTGATTCGAAGGTTTTCATTATTTATGTATAAAATTCAAATAAAAAATGAAAACAGGTTAAATCAGATTATTTGGTTTAAGAATAATATTTTAATTTAATAAGATTCTTTATGTAAATATTTTATATACTAATTTTAAGAGAATTTATATCAAATTCAGATGAAAGCAATGGAAAAACCAACAAAACTTAGCAATGCTCGGCACGGACTTGACATGGAACTACCTGGGCTATAATAAATCGTAAAGTTATAAAATAAAATTATTCTTGGAAATTTTATAACTTATGTTTCTATATAAGATTACAAGAGAAGGTTTGTTGCATTCAATCGGGGTGTTCGTAATTTTCATACGACTTATAACATACAATTTAACTCTTATGTATGCAATATCTAACAAGCAAACTTCAATTTTTAAATATATGTCACCTTGAAGAGAGGGCACAAGACATTTTAAAAAACTAAAATAGTAGTATTTTTTAAGTGATATGAAATATTTAGGTAGTATAAACGTAAAAGTAAAGTTTAGGTGTTAGATTTGTAAATACATGGGAATTGTGTAGTAGGTACGCAAATGGCCCTTTTCTTAAAACAAAAATATGTATAAAGATTTATATTTGCTATAAGTTACATTTTAAATAAATGTTTCTCTGCAAGAAATAGGATCTGAGTCATCTGACATATAAAAATCAACTGTAGATGAAGCCGTGGGCTGTTTCAATAATTCCAAGCTTCATAAAGCATTCCTGTTTATCTTCCTCGCATGTTTACTTGTCTAGCGGGTGGGAATAAGGGACGTGATTCAATCCAGAACCCAAATAAGTAGACAAACAGAGAATAAATTGTAATAAAGATGTAGAGAAACTCAAATAATGGCCAATTTCAGTAATATTAATGAAACAAACAAGATATAGTGTTGATCTACGGTTCGAGAGGTAGATCAACTCATCAAAAAACCTAGACGCCGCTAGGTGCACCACCAGAAAAGAAAAACTGCAGCCCAAATAAAACATAAAAATAAACCCTAGCCACTTAACCCTCCTAAATACTCTCCCAGATCCCTTTCAAACTTTCCCCCCAAAATCTCCCTTGATTCCCTTCCTCATGTACGTGATTAGAGGCTTAGTGAGCTCCACCCGAGGGCTAGGATCGCTCTCATAATTTCCTGGGAAATCCACCCCTCTAGGCTAAATCGGCTACTTATGCTTGGTCAGGCCGGTCCAGACGAGTGCACCTAGAGTGAAGGAGATACGTGCATTCCTTCGGCTAAGGGTGGCGTGTGCATATCTTAGACCAATTCACCTGCAGTGAAGGGAGGAGCATGTGTATCCTAGACCGATTCACCTGCAGTGAAGGTAGGTGTGTGCATTCTTTCAAATGAGGGAGGCATGTGCATATCAACGCTTCCCTCCTAAAGAAACACCCTGTCCTCAAGTGGAAGGATGAAAACTGCTTTCAGATCCCATTGTAACGCTCCCACATAACTTCATATCAGACAGATCTTTCCACTTAATTAGTACCTCCTTTGCTCACTCCTTCGACCTCTAAAAGTTCCAGAATCACTTCCATGTCCTCTGTTAGTGTTGCAGTGAAGACGAGGGTACATGATCTCTAATAGCACCTCAGTTGTGAAACATGAAAAAAACTCGATGTAGTGCTGACGATGAGGGTAACCTCAAACGGTAGGTCAATGACCCAATGCATGTCACAATCTTGTAGGGTCAAAAATAGCATGAAAAGATTTTTTCGCTCCTCCGCCTCGCCAATGTCATTTGTCAGTAAGGTCTTAATTTCAATTAGACCATGTTCCCAAGTTCGAATTGTGCTCTACAAACATCTGCCTTCATCTTCATGATCTGTAGAGCTCTCAATAGATGCCCCTTAAGCTCTACCAATATCTTGTCCTCCTACAAGTACTAGTCGATGTTGGATATCGATGTAGTGCTATGAACATAATGTATCAGGTGAGGTGGATCTCGCACATACAGAAGCTTGAAATGGGTGTGTCGCAGTATGATGTAAAGTATTATACCAATATTCGGCCCACGCAATCCACTGGCCCAAAACTTCGGCATAACCAATACAAAACGGCACAGGTATGTTTCTACGCTCCTATTAACCACTTAACTGGTCGTCGGTCTAGAGATGATATGATGTACTTCTTTTAAGAACTGTTCCTTACACCCTGAGTAGCTCCTCCAAGAATTGGTTGAGAAACACTTCTTCCCTATATGCAAACGGACCACTTCACATATGAGCACCGTAACGATTGAGACCGCAGTGTAGGGGTGTCACAATGGCATAAAATGTGAGGCAATCAACTTCCACAAAGATCATCGTAAATCCTTCCGTTTGTGGCAAACCGTCTATAAAATCCAATGTCACTTCTTCCTAAACCTTTCCCGGTAACACTGAGGGCTGCAATAACCCTCTTGGCGACATGTTCAAGTACTTATTCAATGGCACACATCGCACATTGCTACCATGTCTTATATGTCTCCGCGCATTCTCACCCAAGAGAGCTTTGTCAATAAACGATTGGATGTCTTATGTAACCCTAAGTGTCCCCCAATTGCAATGTCGTGAAACTCTTGCAATAAATTGGGGATGTACTTTGATGTTCTCGGCAACACGAACCGCCCATGGAAGAGGAGCTGCTGCCCCTTCAATGCATATCCTGGATGGCTTTTCAGATCCTTAGCAACTCTACAAGTATTTTCATCAACCCTTCATCATGCTTGCTCTCCCGTCGCAGGGCCTCTCAATCTGTAAGACCAAGGATACCGATAAGGCTGACAGTTGGGCTCCTCCACCTTTTTCGATAGTGTGTCTGCAACTTTATTCTCCAATCGTGACCAATACCGAATCTAAAAATCATATCCCACTAACATGGATAGTCATCTCAGAAGCTCCTTAGTCACCGTCCTCTGTTCTAGAAGTTACTTTAAGCTCATTTGATATGTCCTGAAAAGAAAGTGTCGTCCCAATAGGTGGGGATGCCACTTTTGAATGACCAAGAAAATTGTTATCAACTCCCGCTTGTACAATGACTTGAGCCTCGATCAAACTATAAGCACCTGGCTGAAAATAAGCAATCGGCCATTTTTCCTGCATGAGTACCGCTCCTAATCTATACCCTGGTGCATCTGTTTCTACAACAAAAGGCTTACTAAAATCTGAAAGTACTAAAACAATAACGTTGGTCATGACTCTCTTCAGATGTTCAAATGTCTTTGTTGCTGCTTCCCCCCACTTGAAATGTCTTTCTTCAACTGTTTCGTAATTAGCTATGCTATCGTGTCGCACCCCCACATGAATTTTTTTCAGTGTGACTCAGGAAACCCCTCAATTCCTTAAAACTCCTTGGTGAAAGGCTAATCTACCAAAACCTCGATCTTGGACTGGTCCACTACTACTCCTACCCTGGTCACCACGTGCCCTAGGTACTCCGCCAACAACTGTGCAAAGGAACATTTCATCAAGTTGGCGTGCAACTAGTGTTATCTCAATGTCTCCGAGGTGATCCTCAGATGCCTCACATACTCTAACTTTGTACTATTGTAGATCAGCTCGAAGAAGATCGAGACAAAGTTCCTGACGTAAGGTTGAAAACCAAATTTATGTGAGACTTTAGTGAGGCCAAACGACATTACCAGTAATTCGTAATGTCCTTTAGTGTCTTGAATGTTGTCTTATGCACATTAACTAGACCCATCTTGATCTGATAATACCCCAACTTCAAATAGAGCTTAAAGAAAATGATTGCCCATAACACTCGTCTAGTAGTCATCAATTACAGGAATTGGAAATTTGTCCAATACAAGTTCCTTGTTCAAAGCCCGAGAATCTGCACAAAATCGCCAGCTACAATCTTTCTTCACCAATAGGACTGGGCTAAAAAAAGGGCTCACACTAGGTATGTTAATCATAACTTCGAGCATCTCTCGGATTAACTTCTCTGTCTCATTTTTTTGAAACTAAGGGTACTGATATGGTCTTAACACTGATAAAAAGGACACTCCTTTAATGCAATAACATGCTCATGCTCCCTCAGGGGTAGTAACTCATTCAACAGCTAGAATGATGTCAGTAAATTGTTGTAGTAGCTGCTGAACTCCCCCACCCCCAACCCCCCACTCACGAGAAACTCTGTTGACTTGGGATCTTGGAGCTCCTCTATGGCTCTGGAACTCCACCAATTCGCCTAATCCTGTCCCCCGTATCATCTTGACTATGGTTTTGAGTGAGACCACGGTTACATAAGCTAGCATCTCCTCTCAATACCACTTTTTTGGAGCTCCTCTATGGCTCTGGAACTCCACCAATTAGCCTAATCCTGTCCCCCGTATCATCTTGACTACGGTTTTGAGTGAGACCACGGTTACATAATCTTGCATCTCCTCTCAATACCACTTTCCTTTTCTACCCTCCACCTAGAACTCCATCGTCAAGGATTCCTAGTTCACATACATCTCCCCAAGCGTTTGCAGTCGCTTCATTCCCATAATCACATCATTGTTGCCTAAGTCCAATGAAATCAGCTACCACCTATAGGCCATGTAGTGTCAGAACCAATTCCTTGCGAATTTCCAGACCTTTCTCCACCTTCTTTGTCCCCATCAAAACACCAACATATCTGCCAGATCTAACCCTCGTTGATCCATGACCTGATTTTAGATGAAATTGCGTGACACCATGACCAAAGAAAAATATGTTGAGATTTTCATACCTATTTTATACTGTTTTTGATGATATTGCACTTTAAAGAAATGTATTTTTGATGTTTTGTTGCAAGAATGATGAATTAGGGTCATTGGAGAAAAAATATGCAAAAAGAAGTGAATTTGAAGCGAAAATGACCAAAATGTGAAGATTTGAACTAGGGCACCGACGACGAGCCCAACGGCGCCGGCGGCGAGATTTTCCCGAAACTCCAGAATTAATTCAGTTCAAAGCCCCGCCGACGGCGCCCTCGAGGCCGCTGACGGCGAGCTCGACGGTTATGTCCAAATAGGCTTTAGATGATGACGAATTTTGGAGGAGGCTTAGGCAACTCTTGGGAAAGCTCATCCACAACTTTAAAAGAAGATTTTGGCCGAAAATTAGGGAGGTCCTGGAGGTTAGAAAGGTCCTGGAAGGAGGAGAGGCTCCAAATTGAAGTGTGACAAAGTGTAGAGAGTCTAAATTGTGAGGAATTCTTTGAGAGATTGTAAGAGTGAAGGGAAAGTGAGAAATTTCTTCCTCCTTGACGCTTCGAAGAGGAATTTTGTGTGCTGTAAAGAAAGTAAGAGATTCAGAGGAGCTTCGAGGAGTTTGCTTGGGGAGAAATTAAAGATAAGTTTATTTATTGTTGTAGTTTGTATGACTTTGATTTTATATATGAATTCCGAGTTTTGTTGTGTTTTTCCCATGAGATCTGAGTAGTTTTATCTGTCTTTCTCCTTGTCTTGAGATTTGTGAAATGATGATTTGAATTGGTTGAGCCACGAAAATGTTAAAAAAAGTGTGATGATCTTTTCACTTCAATCTTAATTTACTTTCAATCTGGCCAATTAATTTGTTAAAATATATTGA
>NW_018250698.1:103886-105340 GCF_001263595.1 Phalaenopsis equestris | reverse complement strand
TTTATCCATTCACTATAATTTCTTGACAAGAAGAAAATGTTTTCTTATATATTGAATATCACATTCGAACCTTCATTACTATATTTAATTATTTCATAGTTATTAAAATTACATATTTATTTCAATTGTCTATTAGTGACAGATAAGCAAATTGAATTCTATTGTTCTGATTAAAGTATTGTCTTTCTAAAGTCTTAGTTCGTAGTTCTAATATTACTCTCTGTGGGATCGATATCTAGGACTCCATTAGAGCCCTATATTACTTGAGCGATACATATACTTGCGTTGATAAGTGTGACTTTACAATTATTAAATATTTTATACATACATCTTTACCGAATCTATAACTATTATTAAGTAATCGTACAGTTGCTGAAGAATTAAATCTTTTAGCAGTAGTATTAATTACTTATATTTTTAAACATATATACAGTCGTTTTCGAGTTTTTGGCGTCGTTGCCGGGGAGTAAACAAGAATCATAACTAGAGTAACGGAAAAATTAGGATTATTAGAAAACTTTTACTTGAATTGCAACTTATTTTCATATTTCGTTAATTGTTTTACTGTATACTGATTTCAAATTATATGCGTAAATTTGGACCTGAAAATCTTATACCCTACGATTCAGAATTAGAACACACTGTTAGAAAGATTAGAAGATTGAGAAGAAAACTTAGAAATTCTGATACAATGGAAAACAACATGAATAATCAAGGAATAGAAAATGAACACCAACCTAGACCCTTCCGAGATTATGCAAATCCTACAACAGATGAAATTCACTTATTTATCCAAAATCCTGATGTAGCTGCTAATTCATTTGAGCGTAAACCTGTTATTATCCAAATTGTACAAAACAATGAATTTGGAGGTATACCAAATGAAGATCCTAATTTACAACTCGCTAGTTTTTTAGAACTGTTTTAGAACTGTGTGCTACCGAACTGTGTGCTACCTTTAAATATGACAGACTCTCAAACGATGCTGTTAGACTTAGATTTTTTTCCTTTTTCACTGAGATATAAAGTTAAGATGTGGTTAAATTCGTTAGCATAGGATCTATTAGAATTTGCGGAGAACTTTCCCAAAATTTCTATCCAAATATTTCCCTCCATCCAAAACTACTAAAGTTAGAAATGACACAACATTGTTCTGTCAGATTGATGGAGAGTCAATATACGAAGCTTGGGAGAGATTTAATTCCGATCTAATGCCCTCATCATTCGTTACCAGATTGATTGATAATTCAAACTTTTTATAATGAATTAGTGGGATCACTTAAATCGATTATAGAAGCTGCGGCTAGTGGTTCGTTAATGTCAAAACCTTTGATGAGGCTTATTAGTTAAAAGAAAAGATGACTACCAACAATTTTCAATGGTCCTCTAAAAGGGTAAATCCTAAAATAGTAGCTAGTATCCATGATTCTGATGCAATATCTATGTTAGCTTCG
>NW_018250698.1:103233-103701 GCF_001263595.1 Phalaenopsis equestris | reverse complement strand
TGGAATAACAATTCTGCTACAAATCAATAATGGGCGAACAACCCAGTGAACCCATTAGGAAATTCATCCAACCAAGGAAATGTTAATTATAGACCTTCTTATCCTCTAGGATTTAACAGTAATACTCAAATTAAGGAAAAGAAGTTGTCTATAGAAAAGCTGATATTAAACATGAGTCAACAATTACAGAATCAAGAAAATCAATTATAAATTCAAGGAAATCAATTACAAAATCAAGGAACTGCGATCAAGAATATTGAAAACCAATTAGGGCATATCGCTATTGCGCTTAGTAACCGAATATTAGAAACTTTTCTTAGTACTGTGGTACCAAATCCTAAAGATCAAGGAAAAGAACAAATAAAAGCGATCAATTACGAAGTGCAAAAGAATTAGAAATGAGAGTACAGAAAGAAACGGAAACTGAAAAAGAGAAAGTGGATACAGAAAAAGAAAAGGATCATGAAT
>NW_018250698.1:101331-102591 GCF_001263595.1 Phalaenopsis equestris | reverse complement strand
TGGACAAATTAGAAAATGAAGAATTAGATTATGTTCAAGAAAGATTTGAGATGCTAGATATTACAGAAAATATTGATAAGAATCTATTTCCGTCAATTATAAAATCACCTGAACTTGAGTTGAAAATATTGTCTAGTCACTTGAAATATGTGTTTCTGGGAGACTCATCTACATTACTTATTAATATATCTTCAGAATTATGGATTTTAGATTGATGCTTGCTCATCTATAATCTATACTGGAATCCATTTTTATGTTGAAGCATATGTCGGGATAATGGTTGGACCTTAGCTGATAATAAGGGAATTAGTCATTCGATCTATATGCACAGAATTATATTAGATGAACAATATAAACCAAGAGTTGATCCACAAAGAAGATTAAATCCAATGATGAAAGAAGTAGTTAGAAAGGAGATTTTGAAATGATTAGACACTGAAATTATATATCCTATTTCAGATAGTGCATGGATAAGTCCAATTCATTATGTTCCTAAGAAAGCAAGAGTGATTGTTGAAACAAAAGTAAATAATAAATTAATACCTATCAGACAAGTTACTGGGTGGCGTATTTGCATTGATTATAGAAAATTAAACACTGCCACCAGGAAAGATCACTTCTATTTACCCTTTTTAGACCAAATAGTAGATAGACTTACTGGGCACAAATATTTTTCTTTTTTCGATGGATATATCGGTTACCATCAAATTCCTATTGCTCCTGAGAATCAAGAAAAGACAATATTTACTAGTCCTTTTGGAACTTTTGCTTTTCGAAGAATGTCTTTTGGATTATGTAATGCACCTGCAACATTTCAGAGATGTATGATGTATATATTTAGTAAGTTAATTGATTTTTAAAAAATTACTAAACCTCTATGCCAACTTTTAGAAAAAGACAAGAAATTCGAACTTACTGAAAGCTATTTAAATGTCTTTGAGTTATTAAAGAAGAAATTAATCACAGCTCCTATTATAGTTTCACCTAACTGGGAGAAACCATTTGAACTGATGTGTGATGCTAGTGATTATGTTATTAGAGCTGTCCTTGGACAAATGTATGAAAAGATTTTTAAGGTTATATACTAAGCTAGTAAAACTCTTAATGATGCACAAATTAATTATACTGAAGAAGAGTTACTGGTCATTGTGTATGCTTTAGACAAATTTAGATCTTATTTAATTGGAGCTAAATATGTTGTGCACACTGATCACTCTGCTATTAAATATCTGATGCAAAAGAAGGATGTCAAACCAAGGT